>NC_086454.1:317783394-318084227 GCF_028390025.1 Pseudophryne corroboree
TTACGATCGCCGGAGCGAAGAAAAAGCCGTGAGTAAAAATACTTTCATCATAGTAAAGTTACTTGGCGCAGTCGCAGTGCGAACATTGCGCATGCGTACTAAGCGGATTTTCACTGCGATGCGATGAAAAATACCGAGCGAACAACTCGGAATGAGGGCCATAATGTTCTTTGTTTTGTCGGTTTGTTACACCACACAGCTTTCACTACTGTATAGACTGCCAACGAAGGGCGTGTAAATTACATGGAGGAGTCAGTAGTTAAATGGATGCAAATTATTTGCAGGCTCTATAAAGCCAACTCTGTTTCTCTTGTCCTCAATATAATGAGCATTAAATGGCGAGAAAACATTTCACTTTGCATTTTCACATCTGCTGCTGCAATATCTGTAGCAATATCCTCTGTCACAGCTCTCCTGGCATCACTGAAGTAGCCACCGGTGCCTGCTGGGACTAGTAGTCCTGAATGGCTAGAAAGGGACATGTTACCTAACTCTGCTGTACCCACATCCTGTCCATTTCTTCCCTCTTCACCAAGACTAATGGTTCCGTGTCTTCTTGCCTCCATGTAGATTCCACAACTGCTCTGCTCCAGAAGGCAATGGAGGTCGTTCCTCAGGAATCCTAAGATGCAGCAAGGCCCTGTCACTCCGACTACGCACAATGACAGCCGTAATAAATATTAAGTGTTCCTTTCAGATGCATCATCCAGACCGTTGTTGGAGCACAGGCTTCAGCAGTGCTGGAGGCACTCTTTCCAACCAACAGACACCAGTTGCCCAAGAGTCCACACCTGGCCTATAAGTGGGCTCGTCACACTCTATGGTGGCTGGTTTGGGTTTTTTTTTGTCTTGTTTTTGGTAAAACTCTGAATTTAGTTACCTCAGTTTACAGAAGAAGCCACAGAAGTCTGCGTGAACTGCGGCTCTCCCTAATCCCTTATATCTTTAGTGGAACGAAGACAAGAGTTCTCAGATGCTTCTCCGTGGATCTCTTGTGACCGTTGCAGTACGTCTGACCCACAGTTACACAGACCTATAAGCCAATGAACCTTTCCAAGACTGACCAAGACACTTTTGCAACTGGAAGTCAAGATTTCCTTTACTGAAAGGAACAGATCTGATGTTTTTTTAGTACTAAACGTGCCCATTACCTACCCATATATACAAGACGGATAGGCTTTACCCCCTGTACACCTCTTCACTGACACAAAGTTTATCCTTGTTTGCAAAAGTTTTACATTTTGTTCTAAGGTCGATGAAGAAAAAAAAACTCTCGCTAACATAGCACTTAGGCTCTGGCATAGCTGGTTTTATAAAAATCGGACTATTGCATATTTTAAATTCCTTTTTTTTCAACCTGTTGTTTCGTGTTTGGATGATCCATATTTTCAGTATATGATCTAGGCAGGAAATGCAGCAGTAATTTTTCCCGTGTTTCCCCCCCCCCCCCCCTCTTGTCATCTCTGTGATGCAATTGCATAAACGGACCGGATTATTATACTCCGTCAGTAATGTTTAATTCGATATTACAGCACATCTGCATTCTGTAATGTCCCCTATGATGCAGTATATGCAGTCACAGAATGTTTAGATTGTGTTTTGATGCTCTGTTACATCTTTTTGCTACTGTACTAATTTAATATTACTTATGTACTTAAATCTATTTTTTATTTTATTTATTTCTAGAAATGTTTGTAGTCTTAAATCTGCCAGCGGCACTGTTGAGTTGAAGAATCCAGTTCTATGACTTGTAACACTTCTTATAAAGAAGTCGGCGCAGATATAGCCGCCCTGTTAGGCTGAGCGTCATTACATGAGGGGTATATCCCGCCAATAATGGTCCTAGTATATGAGACGCTAGACGTGTATAACTTGAACTTACACTCGCTGCCGTTGGATAAAGGATTGCTTTTAACTGTGGTTGTAGAAGTTATAACTGTGGTTGTTTTACGAAGATGTCGCTGTTTGGTTTTGGATAGATGGTAATGGACAGCAGACTGATTGACCAGTAGAACTTTTTATTAATTAATTTACTAAACAAAAATAACCTAATTAAATGTATTTATTAAGGTAGTTTTTCTTACCCTTTACTTGTTTTTGTCAATTCAAATGTTTCTCTGTCCAAAGGCAAAGCCCTAATTAGTGTTTCCCACATCAGGTCCCAGCCAATCCTGAAAACATGGGCTGTTGAGGGTGAGTGAGAACTAGTTTGGGGCAACACTGGCCTAAACAGTGACCTATGCCTTCAATGCATTGATAACCGGCCCATTTCCATTGATTTCATGCTGTGCGCACTCCCCGTCTCAGTTTGTCAGCGCTGGAACCAGCAGTTTGCGGATTCTGAACGGGCTGGACATAAACACTACTTTGATTGGCTCAGCCAGTGACTAATCGGAGACTGAACTATACATGCCACATTGCCAGTGAGGCTGGAATAGCACTTGCCATGTTACCACATTATTTTGTATTTCCAATACACTTAGCTAATTGCAAACAGCCAATCGGAATCCAAGAAACCACTGCGTTCTGCCATATTGCCTTTACATGATCCACCAAAATACAGCATTTGTCTGTGTTCTTTGAACTGCATATCACAAGGTCTATTTTCTTCAATGTAGGGGCACCTGAGATTGGGGGGTGGGGGGTGGGATTTGTTATCTTTTATTTTGGTACTGTACATTTAAAGTTTTGGGCTAGACGGTGGAAGCTGCTGTTTCATGTCTCGCTATCAATACTTCCTGGTGATTGACGGGTCAAATATTACACCCTGAAGATGTCTTTCTCAGTGTGTGTAGGTGGCAGGTCCTCTGTAATGGCTCTTTCATAGCCATTGGACCTTTTACTGTTCCCACGGTGGATGATCACTCCTCACGTAGGTTTTTACAGATGCTTCTTTTTATCGTGCAATTCTTCTTGCTTTTTTCATTTTATGTTGCTATAAAGAGCGCAGCTTTTCTGTCCCCGAATCTGCAAAAAATTGAATGAACCTTTTATGACAGTCTTCTCAAAAGAAGGTGAACAATGAAAAAATGTTCTGAGAGAACATTTTTACAGTTTAAATGTCCAATTTAAAGGGGAGCTCCTCTCCACATTGCCGCTATTAGTTAATTTGCTTATACACCCGATCGCGGAAAATCAACTGTGGTTAAAATTTCATGCGCCCTTCCTCTATGCACTCCAGAAGCACTTGCTCAGAACTTTCCTGCAGTATAGTGTATGGCGTACCTAGTAAACACTCCTATTATATTTTTACTGAGCGGCAACAATACGGAATGCTGCAGGCAGCATCGAAACTGAGGCTAAGCAAACGCTGGACAGAAAGTTTGTGGAGGCCACTTTGCAGCGGTAGGGATAGATTCTCCTGCACGCAGGTAGACATAAAACCACTGTAATACATACTTTATTTACACCAGAAGGCAGCGGAATATGGGGTAGCATTTGTGTTTCGCATCATCTTCGTTATTAATTGGGGGATGTTATTGAAAAGCTGGAGCTCTCATTTTATAATGACAGATGAGAAATCATTAGAGCAAATCTCTCTAATATGTTACAGTGCGATCATTAGGAACTTGCAGATAAGACAAATCTATATCACAACTCAGATCGCTGGAAACAGATACGTTCACTTTAATCTATCAACGCCCCCGAGTAAAAACCTCCCTGCAGTCATTCTGTTTTATAATTGTGATGTTAACCAGAGAAAGGCTGGTAATTACTATTTGTACTACCTAGAGGAAACGGTATTAATAATGATTTGATTAGAGTTGCAAAAGTATTTGTTAGGCCTTTGCAGTATTCTAGTTGGATGTAGTGTTACATAGTATTGGATTTTCTGTGCTTTTTAAGTTTTTGTTTCTTATTCCCTAAATAAAGTTGACCACTAAAACAAAACCATATGTTGCCTGGATTTTGTGTGGGAATGTGTAATATTCACACGTTAGAGACTATTTCACACCCATAAATGTGTATTTTATTGTATTGACCTCTATTGCTCCATCCTGGCATGTGTACAGTGGTACTCCCAGGGCAGGTACAAAATCTATAACGGTGGTACTCACAGCTCTGGGAGTTCTAGGGCGACCACAAATCCTGTAATAGGCACAGTGAAAGCTACACTTAGAGTGCACAGATGGCTTAATAGCATTACTGCCTCACAGCACTGAGGTCATGGGTTTGATTCCCACCGTGACCCTAACTGTGTGGAGTTTGTATATCCTCCCCGTACTTGCGTGGGTTACTTACGGGTGCTCCGATTTCCTCCCACAATCCAAAAATATACTGGTAGGTTAATTGACTCTCAACAAAAAATGAACCCTAGTGTGTAAGTGTCTGCGTGTACATGTATTTAGGGCAGGCTAGATGGGCCAAGTGGTTCTCAACTGCTGTCAAATTTTATGTTTCAAATTCTATGACCCACACTCCTCTGTCTCTGCATTGTCTGTAAGCAGCCAATAGAATGTCATTTGTCCTGTGGCGGTGACCAGATGATCCCCCTGTTGGTCCATGTACTTCTTTCCTGCCTGTCTCACACAGCTACTCCCACAGTGTTCTCTGCCAGACCCATATGGCCAGTTATTCACTTTGCCGCACAACTAATGAAAACAGTTGTGTTCATGCAAGCTGCAGTTATGGGACACTAGCTGCAGTTATAGGACACTAGCTGCAGTTATAGGACACTAGCTGCGGTAGTTATGGGACACTAGCTACAGTTATGGGACACTAGCTGCAGTAGTTATGGGACACTAGCTGCAGTTATGGGACACTAGCTGCAGTTATGGGACACTAGCTGCAGCAGTTATGGGACACTAGCTGCAGCAGTTATGGGACACTAGCTGCAGCAGTTATGGGACACTAGCTGCAGCAGTTATGGGACACTAGCTGCAGCAGTTATGGGACACTAGCTGCAGCAGTTATGGGACACTAGCTGCAGCAGTTATGGGACACTAGCTGCAGCAGTTATGGGACACTAGCTGCAGCAGTTATGGGACACTAGCTGCAGCAGTTATGGGACACTTGCTGCAGTAGTTATGGGACACTAGCTGCAGTAGTTATGGGACACTAGCTGCAGTAGTTATGGGACACTAGCTGCAGTTATGGGACACTAGCTGCAGCAGTTATGGGACACTAGCTGCAGCAGTTATGGGACACTAGCTGCAGCAGTTATGGGACACTAGCTGCAGCAGTTATGGGACACTAGCTGCAGCAGTTATGGGACACTAGCTGCAGCAGTTATGGGACACTAGCTGCAGCAGTTATGGGACACTAGCTGCAGCAGTTATGGGACACTAGCTGCAGCAGTTATGGGACACTAGCTACAGTTATGGGACACTAGCTACAGTTAGGGGACACTAGCTGCAGTAGTTATGGGACACTAGCTGCAGTTAGGGGACACTAGCTGCAGTTATGGGACACTAGCTGCAGTTATAGGAAACTGCCCCAATGTTTACTGCCCCAATGCTTTCAAACGAGCACAATATCTGATGACTGGATTACAATCGGTTGTCTGTTGGAAGGTGACTGCTGCCACCTTTGGTGTGTGGGTAATTTCACCAACATACTAACAGGTCCCCGTCAGGCACAGAAGGAACCCTGACACATTGCTGGCCACGTTAAATGGTCCGTGGATTGCTTTTGCAAGAACTGCTTCTTTATACTATTGGCTTCAGACGTTCTGTACAGTAGACTGATGCAAGAACAGCCAGTGCCCTTTAGGTACCAGAACCTGTCAGTTATTATCACCTTGGTCCATCTTATTCATGTACATTATAGCTGACTCTGTGCTGAAAAGACAGGTGTAGTGTCTGCAATCAACCGTTAAAATGTAGAAGCCTGATTTACATATCTCATCCCACAGTTCCTGGGCTAGGGTTATAGTATTCTGTGCGTTCCCTGTAAGGCAATGATTGTCAGGCTAAGATCATTCTTGAAGCTGAGTATAAACCATCCAGCTAGATGTTCTGCACGGTATCCGGTCAGATGGTCGACAATGTTAAGGTCGACACTCGGGTCGACCACTATTGGTCGTCATGGACTAATGTTTGACACATGAAAATGGTCGACACATGAAAAGGTTGACATGAGTTTTTCAAAAAAAAAATTTCTTTTTTGGAACTTTTTCATACTTTACGATCCAAGTGGACTACGAGTGGGAACGGTAACCTGTGTCGAGCGCAGTGGTAGCAGAGCGAGGCACCTTGCCCGAAGCATGGCGAGCGAACACGGTGCACTAATTGGGGTTCCCCGTCACATTCCGCAGAAAACTACAGCAAAAAAAGTTTAAAAAAACTCATGTCGACCTTTTCATGTGTCGACCTTTCATGTGTCAACCATTTTCAGGTGTCCACCATTAATCAATGTCGACCAATAGTGGTCGACCTAATGAGTGTCGACCTTAACTTTATCGACCATTCATACCGGAACCGTTCTGCACAGGACACCCCTGCTGACCTTGTGATGCACTGGCTTATCCTGTGTTTTACTGCAGAGAAGAGAGTGCTGGTTTTCACCGGTGGGGTACCACTACCAAGGTTTTTCCGCTGTATAAAATAGATGTATGTTATGTATAGAGGTCTGTTTCTGCATTATAAATATACATTTATTCTAGATCACTGCGCTAATGTGAACCTGAAAAAGATCTCCAGGCATTTATGATGAGGCTGTCAGATGCATTTTATTCTAAGCTCAATGGCCCTCATTCCGAGTTGTTCGCTCGCAAGCTGCTTTTAGCAGCATTGCACACACTAAGCCGCCGCCTACTGGGAGTGAATCTTAGCTTATCAAAATTGCGAACGAAAGATTAGCACAATTGCGAATAGACAGTTCTTAGCAGTTTCTGAGTAGCTCCACACTTACTCGGCAACTGCAATCAGTTCAGTCAGTTTCGTTCCTGGTTTGACGTCACAAACACACCCAGCGTCCGCCCAGACACTCCTCCGTTTCTCCAGCCACTCCCGCGTTTTTCCCAGAAACGGTAGTGTTTTTTCGCACACACCCATAAAACGGCAAGTTTCCGCCCAGAAACACCCACTTCCTGTCAATCACATTACGATCACCAGAACAAAGAAAAAACCTTGTAATGCCGTGAGTAAAATACCTACCTGCATAGCAAATTTTTGGCGCAGTCGCACTGCGGACATTGCGCATGCGCATTAGCGACTAATCGCTCCGTTGCGAGAAAAATATAACGAGCGAACAACTCGGAATGACCCCCAATGTCTGCACAGAACTGGAGCTGACTCTGAGTAGCTAAGCAAGCCGGAAACTACGCCTAGTAACACCATGCTGCACTGCAGGTGGGGCTGATGTAAAATGTGCAGAGAGAGATAGAGTTGGGAGGACGTGTCCAATCTCAGATCTGAATTGCACTGCAGTGAAATAATAAAGCTGTCCGGTATTTGTGGGCTACATGCAACAGCAGCCAGTATTTACCCTGCATGCAAAATCTTAAACATATTTGCACCCCTTGCATTGCTGCACGGTTTGTCCAGACGCAAAGTTACTTGCTTATGTTTTTTTATTTGCCCCCAGCTCAGAATCCACCCCAATGTTTTTTAGGTGCATTTCTATGACATAGCCAACTAAAAATGTGCATTCCCTGCATATATGTAGGAAAATGGCAGCTGCTGACCTGTAAATGATGGCAATAGAGGCTGACGCCTTACAGAGTTCTACATTCTACTCGTCAGTTGTCATGGATGTTTTGCCTTAGGGTAGAACACTATGTAATCATTATCTGTCAACAATGCTATTTCCAGTTAGACCGGATGCTGCCCATACGATTTCATGGTGCCAGTCTGAGAACGTTTCACACCCAGTGCTGCTCCACATGTCTTACGCTCAAGGCTGAGGACAGTCAGATTACTGAGAATGGCTCATCGGACGCTGGAGAGAGAATAACCTTATTACAAGGGAATATTACATGCTGTCTCTTCATTAAATGAGGCCCTGTCAGGGCAGATTGTGTAGGGTGTGCTACTTGTTGTCGGTGAGGAGGCTTTAAATCCATTCCATGATTATACAGAATTGTAATCTCCATACAATCTTGATTTTACCATCCGGCAGCCGCAGCAGAATGCGCCACAGGTGGACATAAAAAGGATTCGCTAACCTGAGCCCGTTTCCAGGGTAGCGACTTTCTCATTTCTCCATAAACCGTGAAACCGTCTACTACTACAGGACGCACAACAGTGGGACATTTATACCAATCAGCAAAAAGTAATGATGCGCCGCAATGGTCAGCAAGAAGTGCTCTGTATGCAGCATATTAGCCATAAAATAATACTGGGTAATGTCAATATTAGCCGATCATCCTCCAAAAAATTTACATCATAATAATGCGAACAATTGCTAAAATAAATAATATTAAAAAAAAAAAAACAAGAATAAATGCATGTTTATCTATCTATATAAAAATGGACCTATGTGTATGTTCCAGCCTAACTTTGGAATGCATGGAGCAATTTACTCCAAACTTGGTACACATACGATTTACAATCTGGAAAAAAATACTGTGGGGGTAAGACACCCCTAGCACCTGTAGGGAAGGGGGTGACTTTTAAAAATCCATAGTTTTCAGCATAACTCGAATGCCTGGAGCAATTTACACATGGGTAGTGGCAGAGGCACCCACGTGTAGGGGTAGAGGCACATAAGGGTAGGGGCAGAGGCACCCACAGGTAAGGATAGAGGCACACATTGGTAGGGGCAGAGGCACCTACGGGTAGGAGCAGATGCACCTACGGGTGGGGGCAGAGGCATACTTTAGTTTTGAAACTAGGCAAGGAGACCTAGGGCCTTCTGATATAGAGTCAGCCTGCAAACCTAACATATTTAACATAGAGCGGGCGGATCTTGGCCTGTCATCCCAGTATATACAGCACTGAGCAGGGCAGCATCAGAGGCGGGACGGGGCAGAGGAGGAGGTGGATTATTCTCCTCAGCACCAGCATTTTGACAGCATCAATCCGGGGAAATCCATTGGTGCGGTCTGACATTATTCTTTAAATTCCATAGCGAAGCACGGGTATTCAGAGTAATGTTCTATAGTAAACTAATACCCCTTTATGCCCACATAGCCGGGTCACACCCTGGGATTTGTACACAGGTGCTTTATGGGTGCGACCCGGCTGAGGACCCTTTCAGGCTGACAGCCTGACCCAGCTTATTGGCGGGTTGGTGACGTCACCACTGATGCGTCCCGGGGTGGCATTTGGATATGAGATGATTTCCAAGCGCCGCCTCTTCCTACACAGTGAACGGGTAGCATTGTCCTGGCTTACCCGTTCACACTGCACCGCGAGCCGTATTGAATCTGTGCTTAACTCTGCTCGCTACCCGAGTTTAGATACCGGGTCGCTCGACCCAGGTTATTTCAAGTGGGCCCTTTCAGACAGCACCACAACCCAGGATCACATGCATTAATCTGGGTTATTGCTGGCAGTCTGAAAGGGGTATACTTTGGCATACCTCCCAACATGACCCTCTCCAGGAGGGACAGAATGCTCTGCTCCTGGACATTCCTTTTAATTTATGATTGCCATCACCTGTGTTAGATAGTTGTTGAGGTTGAAAAAAGACAAATGTCCATCGAGTTCAACCTGTATTATCATTTCTATATTAATTAAATGCTGTATCCCTGGATATTTTTTTCCGCTAGGAATTTATCTAATCCATTTTTAAATGTATTGATTGAGTCCACCATTACTACCTCGTCTGGCAGAGAATTCCAAATCCTTACTGCTCTTACTGTGAAGAACCCTTTTCTCCGTTGAGTATGGATTTTTTTTCTTCTAACCTCAGGGGGTGTCCTCGTGTCCTATGTAGTGTTTTTTTGATAAACAAATCATTTGATAAATCCTTGTATTGTCCGTTAATGTATTTATACATATTAATAATGTCCCCTCTCAGCCTCTGAACCCTTTCGAGTTCCAAGATATCTTTTTTTTATAGTGAGGTGCCCAAAACTGCACACAATATTCCAGGTGTGGCCGCACCAATGATTTATACAGTGGCAGGATTACACTCTCATCCCTTGTCTCCATACCCCGCTTTATGCATGCTAACACCTTATTAACTTTTGTTGCTGCATTTTGACATTGCGTATTGCTACCAAGTTTATTATCGATGAGCTCTCCCAAATCTTTTTCAACTACCGTTATCCCTACGTTTCTCTAACGTCCTAGAGGATGCTGGGGACTTTGTAAGGACCATGGGGATAGACGGGCTCCGCAGGAGACATGGGCACTTTAAGAAAGACTTTAGTTCTGGGTGTGCACTGGCTCCTCCCTCTATGCCCCTCCTCCAGACCTCAGTTTGATACTGTGCCCAGTGGAGACTGGGTGCTTTTCAGGAGCTCTCCTGAGCTTTCTGACAGAAAGTATTTTGTTAGGTTTTTTATTTTCAGGGAGCACTGCTGGCAACAGACTTCCTGCATCGAGGGACTGAGGGGAGAGAAGCAGCCCTACTCTCTGAGTTGCAAGGTCCTGCTTCTTAGGCTACTGGACACCATTAGCTCCAGAGGGATTGGTACGCAGGATCTCACCCTCACCATCCGTCCCAGAGCCGCGCCGCCGTCCCCCTCGCAGAGCTGGAAGATAGAAGCCCGGTGAGTATGAGAAGAAAAGAAGACTTCAGAGGCGGCAGAAGACTTCATGATCTTCACTGAGATAACGCACAGCACTGCAGCTGTGCGCCATTGCTCCCATACACCTCACATACTCCGGTCACTGTAAGGGTGCAGGGTGCAGGGGGGGCGCCCTAGGCAGCAATATAAACCTCTTTTTGGCATAAATATAACATATATACAGCTGGGCACTGTATATATGTATGAGCCCCGCCAATTTTACATTTTAAGCGGGACAGAAGCCCGCCGCCGAGGGGGCGGGGCTTCTCCCTCAGCACTCACCAGCGCCATTTTTTCTCCACAGCACCGCTGAGAGGAAGCTCCCCGGACTCTCCCCTGCTTATACCACGGTAGACAATTCGGCGCAAAATTACATACAGCAGCGCTACTGGGCAAACATTAAGTTACTGTGTTATTCCTAGGTTATATAGCGCTGGGGTGTGTGCTGGCATACTCTCTCTCTGTCTCTCCAAAGGGCCTTGTGGGGGAACTGTCTTCAGAAAGAGCATTCCCTGTGTGTGGTGTGTCGGTACGCGTGTGTCGACATGTCTGAGGAAGAAGGCTATGTTAGAGAGGAGCGGGAGCAAATGAATGTGGTGTCTCCGCCGACAGCGCCGACACCTGACTGGATGGATATGTGGAATGTTTTAAATGCTAGTGTAAACTCATTACACAAAAGATTAGACAAGGCTGAAGCTTTGGGACAGTCGTCTCAACCCATGCCTGATCCTATGTCGCAGGGACCGCCAGGGTCTCATAAGCGCCCACTATCCCAAATTGTTGACACAGATACCGACACGGATTCTGACTCCAGTGTCGATTACGATGATGCAAAGTTACAGCCAAAATTGGCAAAATCCATTCGATATATGATTATGGCAATAAAAGATGTTTTGCACATCACAGAGGAACCCCCTGTCCCTGACAAGAGGGTACATATGTACAAGGGAAAGAAGCCTGAGGTAACCTTTCCCCCCTCATACGAGCTGAACGAGTTATGTGAAAAAGCTTGGGAATCTCCAGATAAAAGACTGCAGATTTCCAAAAGGATTCTTATGGCGTATCCTTTCCCGTCAACGGATAGGTTACGATGGGAATCCTCCCCTAGGGTGGACAAAGCATTAACACGCTTGTCCAAGAAGGTAGCCCTTCCGTCCCAGGATACGGCTACCCTCAAAGATTCTGCTGACCGCAAGCAGGAGATTACCCTGAAGTCCATTTATACGCATTCGGGTACCTTACTCAGACCGGCAATTGCGTCAGCCTGGGTGTGTAGTGCTGTAGCAGCATGGACGGATACCTTATCTGAGGAGATGGATACCCTAGATAAGGATACTATTTTATTGACCCTGGGGCATATAAAAGATGCAGTCCTTTATATGAGAGATGCTCAAGGAGACATTAGTCTACTGGGTTCTAAAATAAACGCTATGTCGATTTCTGCCAGAAGAGTCCTATGGACACGGCAATGGACAGGTGATGCCGACTCAAAAAGGCATATGGAGGTTTTACCTTATAGGGGTGAGGAATTGTTTGGGGAAGGTCTCTCGGACCTGGTCTCCACAGCTACAGCTGGAAAATCAATTTTTTTGCCTTTTATTCCCTCACAGCATAAGAGAGCACCGCATTATCAAATGCAGTCCTTTCGGTCACAAAGAAACAAGAAAGTGCGAGGTGCGTCCTTTCTTGCCAGAGGTAGGGGCAGAGGGAAAAAACTGCACAACACAGCTAGTTCCCAGGAACAGAAGTCCTCCCCGGCCTCTACAAAGTCCACCGCATGACGCTGGGGCTCCACTGGCGGAGTCCGGCCCAGTGGGGGCACGTCTTCGGATTTTCAGCCACATCTGGGTTCACTCCCAGGTGGATCCCTGGGCAATAGAAATTGTTTCTCAGGGTTACAAGCTGGAATTCGAGGAGGTGCCTCCTCGCCGATTTTTCAAATCTGCCCTACCAGCTTCTCCCCAGGAAAGGGAGATAGTGTTATATGCAATACAAAAATTGTATCTTCAACAGGTGGTGGTCAAGGTTCCCCTCCTCCAACAAGGAAAGGGATATTACTCGACCATGTTTGTAGTCCCGAAACCGGACGGTTCGGTCAGACCCATATTAAATTTTAAATCCCTGAACCTATACTTGAAAAGGTTAAAGTTCAAGATGGAATCGCTAAGAGCGGTCATCGCAAGCCTGGAAGGGGGGGATTTTATGGTGTCTCTGGACATAAAGGATGCATACCTTCATGTTCCCATTTATCCACCTCATCAGGCGTACCTCAGATTTGTGGTATAGGACTGTCATTACCAATTTCAGACGTTGCCGTTTGGTCTCTCCACGGCCCGAGAATTTTCACCAAGGTAATGGCGGAAATGATGGTGCTCCTGCGCAATCAAGGTGTCACAATTATCCCCTACTTGGACGATCTCCTCATAAAAGCGAGATGAAGAGAGCAGTTGCTGAACAGCGTATCACTTTCACTGAAAGTGTTACAGCAACACGGCTGGATTCTCAATATCCCGAAGTCGCAGTTGGTTCCTACGACTCGTCTTTCTTTCTTGAGCATGATTCTGGACACGGACCAGAAGAGGGTTTATCTCCCGATAGAAAAGGCCCAGGAACTCATGACTCTTGTCAGGAACCTATTGAAACCAAAACAGGTGTCAGTGCATCACTGCACTCGTGTCCTGGGAAAGATGGTGGCATCATACGAGGCCATTCCATTCGGCAGGTTCCATGCGAGGACTTTCCAATGGGACCTACTGGACAAGTGGTCCGGGTCACATTTACAGATTCATCGGTTGATCACCCTGTCCCCCAGGGCCAGGGTATCACTCCTGTGGTGGCTGCAGAGTGCTCACCTTCTCGAGGGCCGCAGATTCGGCATTCAGGGCTGGATCCTGGTGACCACAGACGCAAGCCTCCGAGCTTGGGGAGCAGTCACACAGGGAAGAAATTTCCATGGTCTTTGGTCAAGTCAAGAGACTTGTCTTCACATCAACATCCTAGAACTAAGGGCCATATACAACGCCCTACGTCAAGCGGAGACCTTACTTCGCGACCAACCGGTTCTGATCCAGTCAGACAACGTCACAGCAGTGTCTCATGTAAACCGCCAAGGCGGCACAAGGAGCAGAGTGGCGATGGCAGAAGCCACCAGAATTCTTCGCTGGGACGGAGAATCACGTAAGCGCACTGTCAGCAGTGTTCATTCCGGGAGTGTACAACTGGGAAGCAGACTTCCTCAGCAGACACGACCTACTTCCGGGAGAGTGGGGACTTCATCAGGAAGTCTTCGCGCAGATTACAAGTCGGTGGGAACTGCCACAGATAGACATGATGGCGTCCCGTCTCAACAAAAAGCTACAGAGGTATAGCGCCAGGTCAAGAGACCCTCAGGCAGTAGCTGTAGACGCCCTAGTGACACTGTGGGTGTTCCGGTCGGTCTATGTATTTCCTCCTCTTCCGCTCATACCCAAGGTGTTGAGGATAATAAGACAAGGAGGAGTGAGAACAATCCTCATTGTTCCAGATTGGCCACGGAGGACCTGGTATCCGGATCTGCAGGAAATGCTCACAGAAGATCCGTGGCCTCCTCCTCTAAGACAGGACCTATTGCAGCAGGGGCCCTGTCTGTTCCAAGACTTACCGCGGCTGCGTTTGACGGAATGGCGGTTGAACGCCGGATCCTAGCAGAGAAAGGCATTCCGGTTGAGGTCATCCCTACACTGATAAAGGCTAGGAAGGATGTAACGTCAAAACATTATCACCGTATATGGCGAAAATATGTTTCTTGGTGTGAGGCCAGGAATGCTCCTACGGAAGAATTCCATCTGGGCCATTTCCTTAATTTCCTACAAACTGGAGTGAATTTGGGCCTAAAATTTGGCTCCATTAAGGTCCAAATTTCGGCCTTATCCATTTTCTTTCAAAAGAATTGGCTTCTCTTCCAGAAGTTCAGACTTTTGTAAAAGGAGTGCTGCATATTCAACCTCCTTTTGTGCCTCCGGTGGCACCTTGGGACCTTAACGTGGTGTTAAGTTTTCTAAAATCACACTGGTTTGAACCACTTAAAACGGTGGAGTTGAAATATCTCACGTGGAAGGTGGTCATGTTGTTAGCCTTGGCTTCGGCTAGGCGAGTGTCTGAATTAGCGGCTTTGTCACATAAAAGCCCATATTTGGTGTTCCATGTGGATAGAGCGGAATTGCGGACCCGTCCTCAATTCCTACCAAAAGTGGTCTCATCTTTTCATATGAACCAACCTATTGTGGTGCCTGTGGCTACGCGTGACTTGGAGGATTCCGAGTTACTTGATGTGGTCAGGGCTTTGAAAATTTACGTGGCCAGGACGGCTAGAGTCAGGAAAACTGAATCGCTGTTTGTCCTGTATGCAACCAACAAGATGGGTGCCCCTGCTTCAAAGCAGACTATTGCTCGCTGGATTTGTTACACGATTCAGCAAGCGCATTCTACGGCTGGATTGCCGTTACCGAAATCGGTCAAGGCCCATTCCACTAGGAAAGTGGGCTCTTCTTGGGCGGCTGCCCGAGGGGTCTCGGCACTACAGCTGTGTCGAGCTGCTACTTGGTCGGGTTCAAACACTTTTGCATAATTCTATAAGTTTGATACCCTGGCTGAGGAGGACCTCATGTTTGCTCAATCGGTGCTGCAGAGTCATCCTCACTCTCCCGCCCGTTTGGGAGCTTTGGTATATTCCCCATGGTCCTTACGGAGTCCCCAGCATCCTCTAGGATGTTAGAGAAAATAAGATTTTAAACCTACCGGTAAATCTTTTTATCGTAGTCCGTCGAGGATGCTGGGCGCCCGTCCCAAGTGCGGACTACTTCTGCAATACTTGTATATAGTTATTGCTTCAATAAGGGTTATGTTATGGTTGCATCGGTCATGTACTGATGCTATGTTGTTTATTCATACTATTAACTGGGTAGTTTATCACAAGTTATACTGTGTGATTGGTGTGGCTGGTATGAATCTTGCCCTGGATTAACAAAATCCTTTCCTCGTACTGTCCGTCTCCTCTGGGCACAGTTTCTCTAACTGAGGTCTGGAGGAGGGACATAGAGGGAGGAGCCAGTGCACACCCAGAACTAAAGTCTTTCTTAAAGTGCCCATGTCCCCTGCGGAGCCCGTCTATCCCCATGGTCCTTACGGAGTCCCCAGCATCCTCTACGGACTACGAGAAAAAGATTTACCGATGGTTTAAAATCTTATTTTTCCCCATTTAGTTTATTCGCTGCTTGATTGTTCTTAGTCCCAAAGTGCATAACTTTACATTTGTCTATATTGAACCTCATTCTCCATTTATCCGCCCAGACCTCAAGTCTAGATAGGTCATTCTGTAGAGACTCAACATCCTTGTATGAATTACTTTACATAGTTTAATATCATCTGCGAAAATTGACACTGTGCTTTCCAGTCCCTCTCCAAGGTCATTAATGAATATGTTAAACAGCAATGGCCAGAGTACTGAGCCCAGCGGTATTCCACTGAGTACTGAAGTCCATTCAGAGTACATCCCATTAATCCCCAATCACTGTTCCCTATTGAACAGCCAATTACTCACCCAAGTTCAAACAGTGTTTCCTACCACAAGCTCTCTTAGTTTGAGAATTAGTTTCCTATGTGGAACTTTGTCAAAGGCCTTAGCGAAGTCCAAAAAGATCACATCCACTGCTTGACCCTGATCAATATTATCGCTCACTTTCTAGTAGAAGCTTATTAAATTAGTTTGACATGACCTGTCCTTCACAAAGCCATGCTGATTCCTAGTAATAAACTTGGAGGTATCCAAGTACTTTAGTATGCTATCCCTTAATATACCTTCTAGTATTGTCCCCGCTATAGATGTCAAACTTACCGGTCTATAGTTCCCGGGGTGCGTTTTAATACCCTTTTTAGATATTGGGACTACCTCTGCTATACGCCAGTCCTTTGGTATCATTCCTGATCTAATTGACTCACTGAAAATCAAGTATAGAGGTCTCGATATCTCTACGTTAAGTTCCATAAGAACCCTGGGGTGGAGTCCATCCGGCCCAGGAGATTTATTTATCTTAATTTTACTTAGTCTCTCCTGGACTACTCCCTCGTTTAACCAAGTACCAAGCAATGGGTCGTTATTATAGTTTATGTTATGCTCTACTCTCCTCAACCTGTCCTCTCTCATGAATACTGATGAAAAGAATTTATTAAATAAATCCGCTTTGTCCCTATCATAATTAATCAAGACATCCAACTCGCCCTTAAAGGCCCAATAGTCTCCCTTTTTAACCTTTTACCGTTTATATACTTAAAAAACTTTTTGTGGTTTGTTTTACTCTCCTTTGCGATTTTTTTGTTTTGTTTTCTATTTTAGCTGCTCTGATTGCTGTTTTGTATTTTTTGTTACGTTCCTTGTAGAACTGGAATGATTCCACCGTTCCGTCAGGCTTAAATGCTTTGAAAGCACGCCTTTTTTTATCCATTTGTTCCTTGACCTTCTTATTAAGCCACATCGGTTTGAATATCCTACTCCTGTTTTTGTTGACTTTGGGAATATACCAATGAGTGTACTTATTGAGCGCAGTTGTAAAAATGTCCCACAGTTCAGCAGTATTCTTACCATGAAATACTATTTCCCAATTGATGCCCTTCATTGCTTGTTTCAGCAATATGAAATTAGCTTTCCTAAAGTTAAAAGTCTTAGTTAAACCCTTATATTGTTGTTTTTGGAAGTTGATATCGAATGTGATTATATTGTGATCACTTTTTCCTAGGGTCTCCCCCACTTTAGTATTTGTTATTATTTCCTCAATATTAGCTAGTACTAGGTCCAGTATAGCCCTTTGCCTAGTTGGTTCCTCGATTACCTGGGACAAGTAATGATCTTTTAGTATGTTTAAGAACCTGTTACCCCTAGCTGTATTTACTGTTTCGGTGTTCCAGTTTATGTTCGGGTCATTAAAGTTCCCAACAATAATCACGTCCCCCATTCCTGCAGCTTTTTTGATTTGCTGCAAGAGTTTTAATTCGTCAGACACACTAATATCTGACGGTTTGTAGCATGTCCCTATTAAAAGTTTTTTTGTATCTTTACCCCCACTCGAAATCTCAACCCATAATGACTCTACGTTATCTCCAGTCCCCTCGTAAATGACCTCCTTTAAATATGGTTTTAAGAATGGTTTAACATAAAGACAAACATCCCCTCCCTTTTTATTAGTCCTATCTCTCCTGAAGATGGTGTACCCCTCAATGTTTGCCGCCCAGTCATGAGAATCGTCCCACCATGTCTCTGTAATGCCTATTATGTCATATTGGTCATTAAGTGCAATTGTGTCTGATTCCCCCATTTTACTTGTTAGGCTTCTTGCATTTGCAATCATACACTTAAGTTTAGTAATTCCCTGATCCGCAAGTTTTGTTGTAGATAACGTTTCCTTAGGAACCTGGGTTTCCCTTAAATTACCGTTGCTGACTATTTTTCTCCTTCCTCCCTCTCCACCCCCATTATACTTTATCCATCCCCCTATTCTTCGCTCTCTAGTTGTCCCACTAATTCTTGCTAATCCCTCCCCCCAAGGCACCTAGTTTAAAATCTCCTCCAACCTTCTAACCATCCTTCCCCCAGCACCGCTGCCCCCTCCTCATTCAGGTGCAATACATGATGGTGCCTGGCTGAGAAGTCCGCCCAGTGTTATAAGAACACAAACACCTCTTTACTACACCAGTCCCTGAGCCACACATTTACCTCCCTAATCTCCCTCTGCCTCCTTGGACTAGTGCGTGGCACAGGTAATATTTCAGAGAATATTACATTAGATGTCCTTGCCTTTCATTTTTGGCCTAGGTCCCTATAATCATTCTTAAGGATATCCCACCTTCCGCTAACTTTGTCGTTGGTGCCCACGTGCACCAAGACCGCCGGGTCGTTCCCGGCCCCTCCCAACAATCTTTCTACCCGGTCCACAATGTGCCGTACCCGAGCACCCGGGAGACAACAGACTGTACGGCGATCACGGTCCCGGTAGCAAATTGCCCTGTCTGTCTTCCTGATAATAGAATCCCCTACCACCACAATTTGACAAGGTACCTCACTTTCTTTTGTTCCCTTTGTCCTGGAGGGACCGCTTCTCTGGTTGCTAGAGGGAACAGTATCCTCCAGTGCCGTCATTTCCTCACTGCTATCCCCAGAATCTTTGTCCAGTTGGGCGAATTTATTGGGGTTTGGCAGATCAGAGATGTCCTGTCTCCCCCTCTTCTTCTTCCTTCTAACCGTGACCCAGCTAGCTACCTGATTGTCCTCGTCCTCGTCTACCGGTACCGCCCCCCCCCCTGCAACTCCTTCACAGTTCTGTCTAAGCTCAGTTCGAGATTGTGAATACTCCTCAGACACGTAACAGTTTGCTCTAGATCAGTTACCTAGGTTTCCAGGGCAACCGTTCGCACACACCCCACGCAGATGTATTCACACTGGGCCGGATGCTCCAGGTGCACATACATCATGCACGACATGCACTGAGTGAGATTCCCAACCATGGACACCCCCATTTTGTCTACAAACTATAACTCCCTGTACCTTTATAAAAACAATACAAACAATACTGACTATGTAATCAGAGCCGGATTAAGGGGGGGGGGGGGTCCCGGGGATACGTGCCCCCGGGCCCCCCTTTCCAAAAGGCCCCCCTGCCACACCACCAGCAGCGGAACTTGCGCCAGGGCAGCCAGTGCAATGCAGAGGCCCAGCACTATGAAGGGGCCCACAGCCAGCAGCAGTGTAATGAGACAGCCTGACTCATTACACGTTGCCTGCCGCTGCGCCGTGGGCCCTGTCAAAGAAGGTAGTCTGCACACGGAACACGGCGCCAGTGAGTGAGAAGGGTGATCTCATCACCCTTCAACTCGGCACCGCGCTGCTGCAGCAGCTATCAGTTTCCTGCTGGCTCTGTTACTGTGTGTTGTCCACACTGCATGCTGGGAGAAGGGGGAGGGAGGAGGGAGAGCCACTGACAGGGCAGCAGTATGTGCACTGGAGACGTCAGCTCTCAGCCCCTGCAGTGAAGAGCCTTGCCGGAGCCAGGGAGCCAGAGCCAGGAAGTGCCGCAAAGTAAGTTGTGAATAAAGAAAACACATGTACTGTAAATACAAGGGTGTGTGTGTTTTGCTGACTGTGTGTGTATGTTTAGCTGTGTGTGTATGTTTAGCTGTGTGTGTTTGTTTTGCTATGGGTGTGTATATGTGTATATCTGTTTTCCTATGGGTATGTGTTTTGCTATTGGTGTTTAGTGTGTGTATGTGTTTTCCTATGGGTGTGTGTTTGTGTGTATATATGTGTTTTGCTATGTGTGTTTAGCTGTAGGTGTGGGTGTTTTTTCTCTATGGGTGTGTGTGTATATATGTATTCTAATGTGTGTGTTTTACTATGTGTGTGTATACAGTACATATATCAATATCTACAGATATAGCCATGCTCATGACTAGTGTGCCCATGTCTGAGGCATAGGGGGATATTCAATTAGTGCCGAGTTTTCCGACAGTCGGAAAATCGGCACTAATTCGACCGTTTGGTAGCCAATAGCGGGAGTATTCGACAGTGTTTTGCACCGTTTTCTCCATGCCTTTTTTTGGGGGGTCGAATAGACCAAAAAACTGTGAAATGCACGGACGGCTCAGCTGTCCAATAACGTATGAGTGAAGTAGGCTGCCCCAATGGCTGAGCGGCAGGCTGCTTCATTCATACATGATTGGAGAGCTGATCCGTCGCTCTGCTGTCTGTGGGGTTGGCGGGGACGGGAGCGCAATTCGTTCACTGGATGGTATGTGAGTGACATCACCCCCCCCCCCCCCGGTCCTCCTCTTCCTCTCTTGAATAGGGGCCCCACTGTTTTAAGTACCCCGGGCCCCCCAGCGACTTAATCCGGCTCTGTATGTAATACAATACAAACAGTACAGACTATGCTACACAATAGCTTAGCTGTGCAAAGAGACAATTTTCAACACAGTAAAGTAATTGGTAATGCAAAGTATAATGTATAAGAGTGTATCAATGGAAAACAGTAAAAAAAAACAAAAAAAAACCCCAGTCAATACAATAATAAATATGATACTTGCGTGTCCAGGGGGAGTCACGTCCACCTGCAGCAGCACCTACTTACTGGTACCAGCTTCCCCTGGTTGGCTCTTTACAGCAGCCCTGCTCCAGCCTCAGTCAGACCACTGCTGCTTTCTCTCCCAACACCTTGCTCTGATGCCTCCCCCCGCTGGTGGATCCGCTGTTTCTGCTCCCCCCCTGGTGATCCCCCAGCTTTCTCCGTTGCTTGGTGCGCTCCCGTCTCCTGGGATCAGCACCACCTAGGTTCCGACCTGCTCACAGCACCGATCCCCCTCCGACCTGCACAAGCGCAACCTGCTCGTGCTCCCTGGCGCCCGGCAACCAGCAGCCGTCACTTCCGGTTCCGGGTCCTCACTGCGTCTGCACGTCTCCGTCAATGATCCTGCCACGGTGTCTTTGTAACTAGTTTTCTCTAACGTCCTAGTGGATGCTGGGGACTCCGTAAGGACCATGGGGAATAGACGGGCTCCGCAGGAGACAGGGCACTTTAAGAAAGAATTTGGATACTGGTGTGCTCTGGCTCCTCCCTCTATGTCCCTCCTCCAGACCTCAGTTTGAATCTGTGCCCGGACGAGCTGGGTGCTACTTAGTGAGCTCTCCTGAGCTTGCTATAAAAGAAAGTATTTTGTTAGGTTTTTTTATTTTCAGAGAGATCTGCTGGCAACAGACTCTCTGCTACGTGGGACTGAGGGGAGAGAAGCAGCCCTACTCACTGAAGATAGGTCCTGCTTCTTAGGCTACTGGACACCATTAGCTCCAGAGGGATCGTACACAGGATCTCACCCTTTGTCTTCCGATCCCGGAGCCGCGCCGCCGTCCCCCTCGCAGAGCCGGAAGACAGAAGCCGGTGATAGAAGCAAGAAGACTTCGAAATCGGCGGCAGAAGACTCCAGTCTTCATACTGAGGTAGCGCACAGCACTGCAGCTGTGCGCCATTGCTCCCACACTACACCCACATACTCCGGTCACTGTAGGGTGCAGGGCGCAGGGGGGGGGGGGGTGCCCTGGGCAGCAATTAGAGACCTCTTAGCAAAAGTGGGCATATATACAGTTGGGCACTGTATATATGCATGGGCCCCCGCCATATTTTTACACAGAAACGCGGGACAGAAGCCCGCCGCTGAGGGGGCGGGGCTTCTTCCTCAGCACTCACCAGCGCCATTTTCTCTCCACAGCTCCGCTGAGAGGAAGCTCCCCAGGCTCTCCCCTGCAGAAACACAGTAGAAGAGGGTAAAAAGAGAGGGGGGGCACATAAATTAGGCGCAAAAACGGTATATACAGCAGCTACTGGGTTAACACTAAGTTACTGTGTGATTCCTGGGACATATAGCGCTGGGGTGTGTGCTGGCATACTCTCTCTCTGTCTCTCCAAAAGGCCTTGTGGGGGAACTGTCTTCAAATAGAGCATCCCCTGTGTGTGTGGTGTGTCGGTACGATTGTCTCGACATGTTTGACGAGGAAGGCTATGTGGAAGCAGAGCGGGAACAAATGAATGTGGGGTCGCCACCGACGGCGCCGACACCCAATTGGATGGATATGTGGAAGGTTTTAAATGATAATGTTACTTCCTTGCATAAAAGGTTGGATAAAGCTGAAGCCTTAGGACAGCCGGGGTCTCAGCCCATGCCTGATCCTATGTCGCAGAGGCCGTCAGGGTCTCAGAAGCGCCCACTATCCCAAATTGTTGACACAGATATCGACACGGATTCTGACTCCAGTGTCGATTGCGATGATGCAAAGTTACAGCTTAAATTGGCTAAAGCCATCCGTTATATGATTATAGCAAAGAAGGATGTGTTGCACATCACAGAGGAAACCCCAGTCCCTGACAAGAGGGTTTATATGTATGGGGGAAAAAGGCAAGAGGTGACCTTTCCCCCTTCACATGAGCTAAATGAGTTATGTGAAAAGGCTTGGGAATCTCCAGATAAAAAACTGCAGATTTCCAAACGGATGCTTATGGCGTATCCTTTCCCGCCAACGGACAGGTTACGCTGGGAATCCTCCCCTAGGATAGACAAAGCTTTAACACGCTTATCCAAGAGGGTGGCCCTGCCGTCACAGGATACGGCCACCCTAAAAGATGCTGCGGATAGAAAGCAGGAGGGTACCCTGAAGTCCATTTATACACATTCAGGTACCTTACTAAGGCCGGCGATTGCGTCGGCCTGGATGTGTAGTGCTGTAGCAGCATGGACAGATACCTTATCTGAGGAACTTGATATCTTGGACAAGAATACTATGTTGCTGACCCTGGGGCATATAAAAATATGAGAGATACTCAAAGAGACATTAGCCTACTAGGCTCTAGAATAAATGCAATGTCGATTTCTGCCAGAAGGGTCCTGTGGACTCGGCAATGGACAGGCGATGACGACTCAAAAAGGCACATGGAGGTTTTACCTTACAAGGGTGAGGAGTTGTTTGGGGAGGGTCTCTCGGACCTGGTCTCCACAGCTACGGCTGGAAAGTCAAATTTTTTGCCATATGTTCCCTCACAACCTAAGAAAGCACCGTATTACCAGATGCAGTCCTTTCGATCACAAAAAGGCAAGAAAGTCCGAGGTGCGTCCTTTCTTGCCAGAGGCAGGGGTAGAGGAAAGAAGCTGCACAATACAGCTAGTTCCCAGGAACAGAAGTCCTCCCCGGCTTCCACTAAATCCACCGCATGATGCTGGGGCTCCACAGGCGGAGCTAGGCCCGGTGGGGGCGCGTCTCCGAAATTTCAGCCACAAGTGGGTTCACTCCCAGGTGGATCCCTGGGCTATAGAGATTGTGTCTCAGGGATACAAGCTGGAATTCGAAGAGATGCCCCCTCATTGTTACCTCAAATCAGCCCTGCCAGCTTCCCCCTTAGAGAGGGAAATAGTGTTAGCTGCAATTCACAAATTGTATCTTCAGCAGGTGGTGGTCAAGGTTCCCCTCCTTCAACAAGGAAGGGGTTACTATTCGACCATGTTTGTGGTACCGAAACCGGACGGTTAGGTCAGACCCATATTGAATTTAAAATCCCTGAACATATACCTGAAAAGGTTCAAGTTCAAGATGGAATCGCTCAGAGCGGTCATCGCAAGCCTGGAAGGGGGGGATTTTATGGTGTCTCTGGACATAAAGGATGCTTACCTTCATGTCCCCATTTATCCACCTCATCAGGAGTACCTCAGATTTGTGGTACAGGATTGTCATTACCAATTCCAGACGTTGCCGTTTGGTCTCTCCACGGCACCGAGAATATTTACCAAGGTAATGGCGGAAATTATGGTGCTCCTGCGACGGCAAGGAGTCACAATTATCCCATACTTGGACGATCTCCTCATAAAGGCGAGGTCCAAAGAGCAGTTGCTGATCAGCGTAGCACGCTCTCGGGAAGTGTTTTACAACAGCACGGCTGGATTCTAAATATTCCAAAGTCGCAGTTGATTCCTACGACTCGTCTGCCCTTCCTGGGCATGATTCTGGACACAGGCCAGAAGAGGGTTTATCTCCCGATGGAGAAGGCTCAGGAGCTCATGACACTGGTCAGAGACCTATTAAAACCAAAACAGGTGTCGGTGCATCACTGCACGCGAGTCCTGGGAAAGATGGTGGCATCATACGAGGCCATTCCCTTCAGCAGGTTCCATGCGAGGACCTTTCAATGGGATCTGTTGGACAAGTGGTCCGGTTCACATCTACAAATGCATCAGCTGATCACCCTATCCCCCAGGGCCAGGGTGTCTCTCCTGTGGTGGCTGCAGAGTGCTCACCTTCTCGAGGGCCGCAGATTCGGTATTCAGGACTGGGTCCTGGTGGCCACGGACGCAAGCCTCCGAGGGTGGGGAGCAGTCACACAGGGAAGAAATTTCCAAGGTCTGTGGTCAAGTCAGGAGACTTGCCTTCACATCAATATCCTGGAACTAAGGGCCATATACAACGCCCTACGTCAAGCGGAGACCCTGCTTCGCAACCGATCGGTGCTGATTCAGTCAGACAACATCACCGCAGTGGCTCATGTAAACCGCCAAGGCGGCACAAGGAGCAGGGTGGCGATGGCGGAAGCCACCAGAATTCTTCGCTGGGCGGAGAATCACGTAAGAGCACTGTCAGCAGTGTTCATTCTGGGAGTGGACAACTGGGAAGCAGACTTCCTCAGCAGGCACGACCTCCACCCGGGAGAGTGGGAACTTCATCAAGAAGTCTTCACGCAGATTGCAAGTCGGTGGGAACTGCCACAAGTAGACATGATGGCATCCCGCCTAAACAAAATGCTAAAGAGGTATTGCGCCAGGTCAAGAGACCCTCAGGCGATAGCTGTAGACGCACTAGTGACACCGTGGGTGTTCCAGTCGGTCTATGTATTTCCTCCTCTTCCTCTCATACCCAAGGTGCTGAGAATCATAAGAAGAAGAGGAGTGAGAACAATACTCATTGTTCCGGATTGGCCAAGAAGGACTTGGTTTCCAGAGCTGCAAGAAATGCTCACAGAGGACCCATGGCCTCTGCCTCTAAGACAGGACTTGTTGCAACAGGGGCCCGGTCTGTTCCAAGACTTACCGTGGCTGCGTTTGACGGCATGGCGGTTGAACGCCGGATCCTAGCAGAAAAAGGCATTCCGGATGAGGTTATTCCTACGCTGATAAAGGCTAGGGAGGACGTGACGGCTAAACATTATCACCGTATATGGCGAAAATATGTTGCTTGGTGTGAGGCCAGGAATGCCCCTACGGAGGAATTCCAGCTGGGCCGTTTCCTTCACTTCCTACAGTCGGGAGTGACTTTGGGCCTAAAATTGGGTTCCATTAAGGTCCAGATTTCGGCCCTATCCATTTTCTTTCAAAAAGAACTGGCTTCTCTACCTGAAGTTCAGACGTTTGTAAAGGGAGTGCTGCATATTCAGCCCTTTTTGTGCCTCCAGTGGCACCTTGGGATCTTAACGTGGTGTTGAGTTTCCTGAAGTCACACTGGTTTGAGCCACTTAAAACCGTGGAGTTAAAATTTGGAAGGTGGTCATGCTATTAGCCTTGGCTTCAGCTAGGCGTGTGTCAGAATTAGCGGCTTTGTCACATAAAAGCCCCTATCTGGTTTTCCATATGGACAGGGCAGAATTGCGGACCCGTCCGCAATTTCTGCCAAAAGTGGTGTCATCTTTTCATATGAACCAACCTATTGTGGTGCCTGTGGCTACTCGTGACTTGGAGGATTCCGAGTTACTAGATGTGGTCAGGGCTTTGAAGGTTTATGTAGCCAGAACGGCTAGAGTCAGGAAAACTGAGTCGCTGTTTATCCTGTATGCACCCAACAAGCTGGGTGCTCCTGCTTCAAAGCAAACTATTGCTCGCTGTATCTGTAACACGATTCAGCAGGCTCATTCTGCGGCTGGATTGCCGCTGCCAAAATCAGTAAAAGCCCATTCCACAAGGAAGGTGGGCTCTTCTTGGGCGGCTGCCCGAGGGGTCTCGGCATTACAGCTTTGCCGAGCAGCTACTTGGTCGGGTTCAAACACTTTTGCAAAGTTCTACAAGTTTGATACCCTGGCTGAGGAGGACCTTGTGTTTGCTCATTCGGTGCTGCAGAGTCATCCGCACTCTCCCGCCCATTTGGGAGCTTTGTTATAATCCCCATGGTCCTTACGGAGTCCCCAGCATCCACTAGAACGTTAGAGAAAGTAAGATTTTACTTACCAGTAAATCTATTTCTCGTAGTCCGTAGTGGATGCTGGGCGCCCGTCCCAAGTGCGGACTTCTTCTGCAATGCTTGTATATAGTTATTGCTTACATAAGGGTTATGTTATAGTTGCATCAGGGTTGATCTGATGCTCTGTTGTTGTTCATACTGTTAACTGGGTAAGATTATCACAAGTTATACGGTGTGATTGGTGTGGCTGGTATGAGTCTTGCCCTGGATTCCAAAATCCTTTCCTTGTACTGTCAGCTCTTCCGGGCACAGTTTCTCTAACTGAGGTCTGGATGAGGGACATAGAGGGAGGAGCCAGAGCACACCAGTATCCAAATTCTTTCTTAAAGTGCCCTGTCTCCTGCGGAGCCCGTCTATTCCCCATGGTCCTTACGGAGTCCCCAGCATCCACTACGGACTACGATAAATAGATTTACCGGTAAGTAAAATCTTATTATTTGATAAGAAAGGTGTTTCACCACAGGTGATGGCAATTATGAATTACGAGGGAAGTCCAGGAACAGAGTTTTCTGTCCCTCCTGGAGAGGGTCATGTTGGGAGGTATGCGTATGCGTTGCTGCTACGATCAGGTCTGAATTAGGCCCATAAACTATTAGTGGTCTACTGCAAGTTAGACCTTGAAAGCATGTTTCTGATTGGCTGCTGGGGCACTGTGTCTACAAGACACAATGAATTATACTTGTCATGAGCTAGAATATCTGCAATCTAATAGAAAATATGGAGAGCCGGAGGCCTGCCCACAAACTGTAAAGATTTTCCTGCAGCCAGTGGCGTTATTTATAATAAGTGTTGGGTACGGGTGTGGTATGGTTTGCCGGCGGTCAGGGTCCCGGCGACCAGCATACCGGCGCTGGAATCCCAACCGCAGGCATATTGACAGCTGGGCGAGCGCAAATGAGCCCCTTGCGGGCACGGTGGCACGCTACGCGCGCCACGCTATCTATTCTCCCTCCAGGGGGGTCGTGGACCCCCAAGAGGGAGAAAAGATGTCGGTATGCCGGCGGTCGGGATTCCGGCGCCGGTATGGTGGGCACCGGGAGGCCGGCCGCCGGCAACCAGAAGAGCACCCATTGGGAACATGGTGCTCAAGGGCCTGTGGGCCAATGGTGGTCCTGCACCACACAACCTGCACCCAGAACAGACTCTTTTACTGTCAACCTGTGCTATGGGGTATCTGAGTGTCCTTTAGACAGCCCCACCCATCTATTCCACCAGAGTCTCCATCGACTCCTTCTCTTGTCCCATTGTCTGGTTAGCTGTTAAGGAAAACGAATGCTGTGAATTTCCTGCTTTACACATAACTATTAGTATTTGGGCCCTGATTGTTGGGACAAGCTGGTTGGGTTATCGCCTGCCTTTCCTGCCTATATATAAACATACATAGGATAACAATAACATCAGTGTATAGACACTTGTCTGAACACATCCAATCCCAGGTCAGGACAGCCATTAAACGCTATGGGATCACCTTTGAAGTGGGAACAATGGGGACACCCCATTTCCTGGACATTTATTTTTATTTGTATAGAATAGATTGTCAGCTCTGCAGATAATTAAAAGCAAGTTACTGTGAAGACTCACAGGCTTTTGATAAAGATATTGTTGATATTGAAACTTGTTATGTGGAGAAAAGGGAACGTTATCTGGATATCCCGCCAGGAGAGAGACATCTGAAGGAGCCACATCCAGCAGGAAGTAGAAGCCTGGGCCTGACCCACTCTGTTTGATGTGCCCATTTTCCTTTTTATTCTGGTAGGAATCCAATTTGTCTAGAATCCTGGACCTGTATGTTCTATTCTATAATGGTTTTGTGAGTGTAATTAAATAAATACATGTACTAATTTACAAAAGGGTGTTGCACTATACGATTCCCATTTTCTATTTCTGCTGATGAGAAAAGGAATCCTAAGGCCCCGATACACTTATGCGACTTCTCTGAGGGGAGAAGTCACATAGGATTCCGTTGAGCTCCCCGTCAGCTTCCCGGGTGGCAGGATCACATACGATACGGCAGGATCACATACGATACATCGTATGCGGTCCTTTTGCATACGATGTATGCGATCCCAGCCAAGGCTCCGGGATCTGACACTTTTATAGTGCAGCCCTTGTAATCTCCCACTCTGATCCGATGAGCAAGGGACCGAACATCGGATCGGAGGTAAAACACCTGCGATTTGCTACTTTTCATCCGATTTCTCAGCCCGATCCGTCGAAATTGGATGAAATCGGCCCAAATTGTACAAGTGTATGGGCACCTTAATTCCAAAGGAGAAATATCGCATTAAAGGCTCACTCATAAGAGTACCAAGCCTCACTCACTCTATCTGACATAGGGCCTAATTCAGACGTGATCGTTGTTGTGTAAAATCACAAGGCGGATGATTATCGAACTACTGCGCAGGTGTACGGATCGTAATGTGCAGGCGCGAGGGCAAACTGCGAAAAAATCATTTTTGATCGCTAGACGTACGAAGATTGATTGACGGGAAGTAAACGTTTTGGGGGTGGTAACTGGCTGTTTTCTGTGAGCGTCAGGAAAAACACAGGAGTGCCCATGCATTTTCAGGGAGGGTGTGTGACGTCAGCTCCGACCCCATCAGCCTGTTTGTATCGCACCGTAGGAGTAAGTCCTGGGCTACGCACAGACTGCACAGACTGGAAAAATCATTCAGTGGTGAGTGAGTTGCAAACAGATTTGTAGGTAAACTTTTTACACGGCGTATGCAGACTTGCACAGGGCGGATTTTCACTCTGGCTAGGCGGCGACTAACCGATTGCAAACCTCTGCAAATTCGCAGAGGTGCAATCAGGTCTGAATTAGGCCCATAGTCATATATGAAATCAGTCCCGAAATCAGAAGAAAGTTTTCAGATTCACTATTCAGGGGCTTCATATTATGGTAGTACACTACTGTATTTTATATACTTTTAAGGGTTTTTCTTTACTTAAGATAGTAGAAAAGGTAGTTCTATTATAGTGCACAGTGCTAAATAAGGGATTCGGTCTCTAGGTCGACAGTAACTAAGTCAACACTATCTAGGTCGACCACTATTGGTCGACAGTAATTATGTCGACATGGTTTCTAGGTTGACGTGTTCTAGGTCGACAAGTCAAAAGGTCGACATGAGTTTTTCACTTTTTTTTCTTTTTTTTTAACCTTTTCATACTTAACGATCCACGTGGACTACGATTGGAACGGTAATCTGCCCAAAGCTTGCGAGCCATGCGAGGGGACACGGTGCGCTAATTGGGGTTCCTCGTCACTCTACGAAGAAAACGACACAAAAAAATACATTAAAAACTCACGTCGATCTTTTGACCTGTCGACCTAGACCATGTCGACCTTAAGACCCTGTCGACCTAGTTACTGTCGACCAATAGTGGTCGACCTAGACACAGTCGACCTAGTGACTATCTACCTTCCATACCACACCCCTAAATAATTCATTCACATTTTTACAATTATTGAGTGTATAATGCTGGGTACACACTGATAGATATATCTGCAGATCAATTGATCTGCAGATATATCTATAGACGGATCGGGCAGTGTGCTGTGCATACACAATGCCCGATCCGTCGGGGACTGACGTCATGAACTGGGCGGGTGTGTACACACACCCGCCCAGTTCAGCTGTCAATCACAGTTGCAGCATGTGTACGGGCAGTTGGCTGGTCGCCCGTACACACATAGCGATACGCCAATATATCGGTAGATATATTGTCCGCCGGCTGTGCTGCAGGGCCGACGCGATATGTCTGTGAACGATGTAGTTTACAGACATATCGCCCGTACACACTGGCCGACGGACCCGCGATATATCAGCGGTTCTATTGAACGGCCGATATATTGGCCAGTGTGTACGGGCCTTAGGTGCCATAAGCCCCCCCCCCCCCCCCAAAAAAAAGGACACAATGTAATCTACATCCTGATGAAGTGTTCAGCTGATAGTGGTCTGATGTTACACAGTTAGGTCGCCTATTGATCAGGGCTGCACTAATGGCATTGTAGTTCAGGGGCAAAGCAATGCACTGGGGTCCACTCCCTACCCACCCATTCACGGGAACCAATTATAAAAAATGATAACATGCCCCTCCTGTGGTCCTGCACCATCTCTACAGCACTCTGATTGGTGGATATCTCTAGCCATCCTCCAATCAGCTGTCGCAATCCAGACTTTACTCCTGTTATTCTAGTACCTGGTTTTATGACTTGCCTCTGCCATAACCATGCAGTTCAGTGTATCCTGTAAAAACACCTTAAAAGTATATAATAAAATACAGTAGTGTATTACCATAATATGAAGCCCCCCGCAGATGCAAAGACGGAATAGTGAAACTGAAAAACATGACCTAGCTATTAGTAGGATAACCCCAGCACCTAAACCCAAGGGTCAGACGACTCCAAAGTGTGCTAGTGAAAAGAACTGGATGGATTAATCTGTGGCACCAATATGTAAAGGAGGGCACATAACCTCATGTATCAAACTTCTGTCCCCTTGTAGAGTGTAACCATGATAGCAGCACCCTCTGACCGCTTTGTCTCTCTGAAAATACAGTTTTGTTCAATTACTGCGTAATATTATCCTCTTTATCTGGTGATTTTTTCATGAACCAATATGTTTGGCTTTGTATGAGGACTGGGAAGACTTTGTCTATATTCTGAATATTGCTTAGTCATTCAGTAAGTAGAGATAATAGGAAGCAGTCCTATGTCATACTATGCCATTGTGCAATACTATCAAACAAATAGGATTTCCATGAAGTTTCCCAACAAATTTAATGTGAAAAGCATGCATCGCCCCAGGAATTCTGTGTGGTTATAACCTCCCTGCAGATTCCTGCACATGTAGACTGAACTGCCGCCATCCTAAACCAACAGCCAATCAGAAGTTGCCTTTAAGAACATCCTCTCTCCGATAAAGAAGAACAGAATATTTGGGTACCACAAACAAAGCACAATATTTAACCACATACCCTCCAAGTCGAAGGCTTTGTCTACAGCTGAGGAAGAAGTATGTGTGTGTGTCATTTATTTCTCATCAGCCACAAAAGCTGCCACAAAAATCAGCCACAAAAATCATTGGTATAGATTGAAATGGCGTCATCCCGACACGGCATCCCACTATTGAGAATCCCGACAGGGGAAAGGTAAGTAGTATACATACCTACCCCCAGTGGCCCCCTAACCCCCCCTTGCAGAAGACTAAACCTAACCCTCCCCATCCTGCAACCTAACCCTCCTGGGGGTGCTTAAACCTAACCACCCCTCCCCGCAGCCTAAACCTAACAGGAATGTGTATATAGCTCAAGTACCTGTGTCAGATGGGTAATGATGTAAATCCTAGTTATACCTGTTGGCACTTCCTCCCCAAATAGGGGGCGGGGTAAGGTCAATTAGCTAACATAAGGTATTATATGGTGTGTAAAAACGGGACCTCAATGTTCCTATAATATAACGCATTTAAAATAAGTTCAAGGTAAGATCTATACCAACAGCATTAAAGAAGCATATAAAAACATTGACCATACCCTGCCCCCTATTTGAGGAGGAAGTGCCAACAGGTATAAATAGGATTTCCAGAGCCCTCTCCATGACACCATGAGGAATTGGTGAAACGCATAGGTGGAGAGAGCTGTGGACATCTGCTGAGCCCCTCGCTCTCAGGGACCTGTGGTACACCATCTGAAGTAAGGAGTCTGTACTCTTTATTTCTATTCAGGTTACGTGTTCCTCAAACCATCATTGTGGCCCGTAGGTCTGTAGTTTCTAGCAGTTGTACACCAGTGACTATTTTTAAACAGATATGTATGTACTTATGTGATAAAATAAAACCTGGATTTATCAACTAATCCTGAGAGACCTTTATTTGTTCCTTTCAATTCTACCGTCATCATGGGGGATTGGAAGGGACAAGTAAGAGGAGTCGGGATGATCATCCAGCTGAGGAAAAGAAACCTTGATGTGCATTGAACAGCGACTGAGGCTGTAAGTCGGGTACGGCCATTGGTTGTTTTTCCCATACACTGCCGGGTGATCCATTATAGATAACCAATATCGGAGGATTCACGGAACAGCAGGTTGTAAAGATATCTTTAAATGTAGAACCCACTCCATTTGGGTGTAAGTACGGTATGACTTATTGAATCTTTCCACACACAATTCACCCTGGAAATTGGAAATAGCAGTTTGTCTAAAATCTACTACACTATATATCTTTTCCTCTTTCCATTATTGTTTCCATTCCATCCCCCCCATCCCCATCCCTGGAGGAGAGGACTAAGAAATGACATATGAAAAACCTAATTAGGAAAAGAAACCTTGATGTGAATTATGGCCCGCCTTTTTTTCCATCTCTTTATATACTATTTGGTGATCCATTGTAGAAAATAAATGGTAGAAGGTTGGTGTATCGGTGGTCCGTAAAGATATCTTTATGTGTGGAGACAACTTTATTTGGGTGTAAGTACGGTAACACATTTTTAATATATCCCTGTGGTGAAGGAGGGAGCATCTCTGGGAATATTATACTGCCCATTTGCAACCTACTACACTATATACTTCTTTCTTTTTGTCTCCATTTTCTATGTTCTGAGAACATAGTAGGACTGAGTAAGAAGACAGTAATTGGGACTAATTACAGTACACTGGGAGAACTTCTTAAAACCCACGTATTGTATTATCCATTTCATGTTACAGTGTGCACTATCATTGACTGTGTTCCCCCTTTTTAAAGCCATGTAAAGCTGACCATGGGAGAAGTAGCTGGTCCTGAGATCTACGCCTGCAGCCCTGAGCATTTTTTCCTGGTGTGCAATATATGTGAATATTGTATATGTTAATTTATATATGCATATAGTCATTTTTGACTTGAGGAGCCTGCACACTGCATGCAACTTGTTTTCCCTTTATTGCTCCTCTCCCTAATGTCTCATCGAGATCATCTATACCTCAGTTTCTTTCTAGGTCACTAAGTTATACAATAGTAAAAACATGATCCAAATTCTTCCAGTAGTTTTTGCGCAATGCCAGAACAAACAAACATACAAACAGAAAACCAGACAGGGTGAGGGGGTGGGGAGGCTGAGAGAGACACAGGGTGAGGGGGAGGCTGAGAGAGACACAGAATGAGGGGGTGACTGAGAGAGACACATGGTGATGGGGAGACTGAGAGAGACACAAGATGAGGGGGAGGATGGGAAACAGGGTGAGGGGAAGGCTAAGAAACACAGTGTGAGGGAGAGGCTGAGAGAGACACAGTGAGTCTGAGAGAGACACAGGGTGAGGGGGAGGCTGAGAGACACAGGGAGGAGGAGGCTGAGAGACACAGGGAGGGTGAGACTGAGAGACACTTGACAGGAGGCTGCAGTGACATTGCAGAAGGCTGGAAAGGCAGAAGCCTGGAATAGACATATGGGGCAGGATGCTGGAGAGATGAGGCTGGTGTGTCAGGTGGCTGGAAAGACACAGGGGGCAGGAGGCTGGATAGACACTGGGAGCTGGAGGCTGGAAAGTTGGCGCTGGAGTAACAGGTGGTGATACAGGAGGCATAAGTCTGTTTGAACCTTTGTTGTATGAGGATGACATTGATTATATTCCTACACAAACACGCATCTTCTACACCATCTGATCTCTACATGAATAGTGAATATCGACTAAAGATGCTGTCTGCCCAGGAAAGATCAATTTCTTCATAGCTTCCCCGTTGCAGAGAAACCACCAAATAGGTAAAGTGTATTTTTATTTAGTACACACAAGGCTTTGCGTTTTATTCGTGAAATTATTTTAGTGGGGTGGGATATTTAGCCCTTCAGGCCCCATTTACCATTGACCATTCCTCTAGGTAGACTAGAGGAATGGTCAAGAGTCTGGCAATTACAGTTTAATTCCAGAAAATGCAAAATCATGCACTTGGGTCTCAAAAATCCTAAAGCTAAATATAGTATTAATGGCACTATACTGGAAACTACTGAGGAGGAAAGGGATCTAGGAGTCACTATTTCAGATGACTTAAAGGCAGGTAAGCAATGTAACAAGGCAATGAGGAAGGCTAGTCAGATGCTTGGCTGCATTGGGAGAGGAATCAGCAGCAGAAAGAAAGAAGTAATAATGCCACTGTATAGGTCATTGGTACAGCCTCATCTGGAATACTGTATTCAGTTCTGGAGGCCATATCTTCAAAAGGATATTAATACATTAGAAACTGTACAAAGGAGGGCAACTAAAATGGTGCATGGCCTACATCACAAAACATACCCAGAAAGACTAAGAAATCTCAATATGTATAGTTTGGAGCAGAGAAGGGAAAGGGGGGACATGATATAAACTTTCAAATATATCAAGGGTTTTAACAAAGTCCAGGAGGGAAACATTCTCCAAATGAAGAGAAGCAATAGGACACGAGGACATGCACTGAGGCTGGAGGGGGGGGGGGTTCAGGGGAAATTTGCGGAAAAATGATTTCACAGAAAGGGTAGTGGACAAGTGGAATAGCCTCCCATCAGAGGTGGTAGAGGCTAAGACAGTAAAGCAATTTAAACATGCATGGGATAGACATAAGGATATCCTTACAAAGAAATAAGGATCAAATAAGGTTAGAGATAAAAATAATGTAAAAAAAAAAAAAAAGGGGGCAGACTAGATGGGCCAAGTGGTTCTTATCTGCCGACAAATTCTATGTTTCTATTTCAATGCTGCCTAATATTTATTTCTCTAACGTCCTAGAGGATGCTGGGGACTCCGTAAGGACCATGGGGATAGACGGGCTCCGCAGGAGACATGGGCACTTTAAGAAAGAATTTCGTTCCTGGTGTGCACTGGCTCCTCCCTCTATGCCCCTCCTCCAGACCTCAGTTTCATACTGTGCCCAGAGGAGCTGGGTGCTTTTCAGTGAGCTCTCCTGAGTTTACTGATAGAAAGTATTTTGTTAGGTTTTTTATTTTTAGGGAGCTCTACTGGCAACAGACTCCCTGCATCGTGGGACTGAGGGGAGAGAAGCAGCCCTACTCTCTGAAGCTAGGTCCTGCTTCTTAGGCTACTGGACACCATTAGCTCCAGAGGGATTGGTACGCAGGATCTCACCCTCGCCGTCCGTCCCAGAGCCGCGCCGCCGTCCCCCTCGCAGAGCCGGAAGATAGAAGCCGGGTGAGTATGAGAAGAAAAGAAGACTTCACAGGCGGCAAAAGACTTCATGATCTTCACTAGAGGTAACGCACAGCACTGCAGCTGTGCGCCATTGCTCCACACACCTCACATACTCCGGTCACTGTAAGGGTGCAGGGGGGGGCGCCCTGGGCAGCATTTGGGACCTCATGTTGGTAAAAGTACACATATATACAGCTGGGCACTGTATATATGTATGAGCCCCCGCCAAAATTACCGTATAAGCGGGACAGAAGCCCGCCATCGAGGGGGCGGGGCGTCTCCCTCAGCACTCACCAGCGCCATTTTTTCTCCACAGCACCACTGAGAGGAAGCTCCCCGGACTCTCCCCTGCTGATACACGGTAGAAGAGGGTTGAAAAGAGAGGGGGGGGGCACATAATTAGGCGCAAAAACTATACATACAGCAGCTACTGGGTTAACATTAAGTTACTGTGTTATTCCTGGGATATTATAGCGCTGGGGTATGTGCTGGCATACTCTCTCTCTGTCTCTCCAAAGGGCCTTGTGGGGGAACTGTCTTCAGAAAGGACATTCCCTGTGTGTGTGTGGTGTGTCGGTACGCTTGTGTCGACATGTCTGATGAGGAAGGCTATGTGGGAAAGGAGCCGACACCTGATTGGATGGATATGTGGAACGTTTTAAATTATAATGTAAATTCCTTGCATAGAAGATTTGACAAGGCTGATGCATTGGGACAGTCAGGGTCTCAACCCGTGCCTGACCCTCTGTCGCAGGGACCATCAGGGTCTCATAAGCGCCCACTATCCCAAATTGTTGACACAGATACCGACATGGATTCTGACTCCAGTGTCGATTACGATGATGCAAAGTTACAGCCAAAATTGGCTAAATCCCTTCGATATATGATTATAGCAATAAAGGATGTTTTGCACATCACAGAGGAAACCCCTGTCCCTGACACAAGGGTGTATATGTATAAGGGAAAGAAGCCTGAGGTAACTTTTCCCCCCTCACACAAACTGAATGAGTTATGTGAAAAAGCTTGGGAATCTCCAGATAAGAAAATGCAGATTTCCAAACGGATTCTTAGGCGTATCCTTTCCAGCCAACGGATAGGCTACGATGGGAATCCTCTCCTAGGGTGGACAAAGCTTTAACAGGCTTATCCAAAAAGGTAGCCCTGCCGTCCCAGGATACGGCTACCCTCAAAGATGCTGCTGACCGCAAACAGGAGGTTACCCTGAAGTCCATTTATACACATTCAGGTACCTTACTAAGACCAGCAATTGCGTCGGCCTGGGTGTGTAGTGCTGTAGCGGCATGGACGGATACCTTATCTGAGGAATTGGATACCCTAGATAAGGATACTGTATTATTGACCCTGGGGCATATAAAAAACGCTGTCCTATATATGAGAGATGCTCAAAGAGACATTAGTCTACTGGGTTCTAGAATAAACGCTATGTCGATTTCTGCCAGAAGGGTCCTGTGGACTCGGCAATTGACAGGTGATGCCAACTCAAAAAGGCATATGGAGGTTTTACCTTACAGGGGTGAGGAATTGTTCGGGGAAGGTCTCTCGGACCTGGTCTCCACAGCTACAACTGGAAAGTCAAATTTTTTGCCTTATGTTCCCTCACAGCCTAAGAGAGCACCGCATTATCAAATGCAGTCCTTTCGTTCACAAAGAAACAAGAAAGTCCGAGGTGCGTCCTTTCTTGTCAGAGGTAGGGGCAGAGGAAAGAAGCTGCACAACACAGATAGTTCCCAGGAACAGAAGTCCTCACCGGCTCTGCAAAATCCACCGCATGACGCTGGGGCTCCACTGGCGGAGTCGGGCCTGGTGGGGGCACGTCTTCGGAATTTCAGCCACATGTGGGTTCACTCCCAGGTGGATCCTTGGGCAATAGAAATTGTGTCTCAGGATTACAAGCTGGAATTCGAAGAGGTGCCTCCTCGCCGGTATTTCAAATCGTCCCTACCATCTTCCCCCCAAGAGAGGAAAATAGTGTTAAACGCAATACAAAAATTGTATCTTCAGCAGGTAGTGGTCAAGGTTCCCCTCCTTCAACAGGGAAGGGGTTATTATTCGACCATGTTTGTAGTCCCGAAACCGGACGGTTCGGTCAGACCCATATTGAATTTAAAATCTCTGAACCTATACTTGAAAAGGTTCAAGTTCAAGATGGAATCGCTAAGAGCAGTCATCGCAAGCCTGGAAGGGGGGGATTTTATGGTGTCACTGGACATAAAGGATGCGTACCTTCATGTCCCCATTTATCCACCTCATCAGGATTGTCATTACCAATTTCAGACGTTGCCGTTTGGTCTCTCAACGGCCCCGAGGATTTTCACCAAGGTAATGGCGGAAATGATGGTGCTCCTGCGGAAGCAAGGTGTCACAATTATCCCGTACTTGGACGATCTCCTCATAAAAGCGAGATCAAGAGAGCAGTTGCTGAACAGCGCATCTCTTTCACTGAAAGTGTTACAGCAACACGGCTGGATTCTCAATATTCCAAAGTCGCAGTTGGTTCCTACGACTCGTCTACCCTTCTTGGGCATGATTCTGGACACGGACCAGAAGAGGGTTTATCTCCCGATAGAGAAGGCCCAGGAACTCATGACTCTGGTCAAGAACCTATTGAAATCAAAACAGGTGTCAGTGCATCATTGCACTCGAGTCCTGGGAAAGATGGTGGCGTCATACGAGGCCATTCCCTTCGGCAGGTTCCATGCGAGGACTTTCCAATGGGACCTACTGGACAAGTGGTCCGGGTCACATCTTCAGATGCATCGGTTGATCACCCTGTCCCCCAGGGCCAGGGTGTCACTACTGTGGTGGCTGCAGAGTGCTCACCTACTCGAGGGCCGCAGATTCGGCATTCAGGACTGGATCCTGGTGACCACGGACGCAAGCCTCCGAGGTTGGGGAGCAGTCACACAGGGAAGAAATTTCCAGGGTCTTTGGTCAAGTCAAGAGACTTGTCTTCACATCAACATCCTGGAGCTAAGGGCCATATACAACGCCCTACGTCAAGCGGAGACCTTACTTCGCGACCGACCAGTTCTGATCCAGTCAGACAACATCACCGCAGTGGCTCATGTAAACCGCCAAGGCGGCACAAGGAGCAGAGTGGCAATGGCGGAAGCCACCAGAATTCTTCGCTGGGCGGAGAATCATGTAAGCGCACTGTCAGCAGTGTTCATTCCGGGAGTGGACAACTGGGAAGCAGACTTCCTCAGCAGACACGACCTACACCCGGTAGAGTGGGGACTTCATCCAGAAGTCTTCGCACAGATTGTGAGTCGGTGGGAACTGCCACGGATAGACATGATGGCGTCCCGCCTCAACAAAAAGCTACAGAGGTATTGCGCCAGGTCAAGAGACCCTCAGGCAGTAGCGGCAGACGCCCTAGTGACACCGTGGGTGTTCCGGTCATTCTATGTATTTCCTCCTCTTCCTCTCATGCCAAAGGTGTTGAGGATAATAAGAAGAAAAGGAGTGAGAACAATCCTCATTGTTCCAGATTGGCCAAGACGGACCTGGTATCCAGATCTGCAGGGACTGCTCACAGAAGATCCGTGGCCTCTTCCTCTAAGACAGGACCTGTTGCAACAGGTTCCAAGACTTACCGCGGCTGCGTTTGACGGCATGGCAGTTGAACGCCGGATCCTAGCAGAAAAAGGCATTCCGGTTGAGGTTATCCCTACGCTGATAAAGGCTAGGAAGGAAGTAACAGCAAAACATTATCACCGTATATGGCGAAAATATGTTTCTTGGTGTGAGACCAAGAATGCTCCTACGGAAGAATTCCATCTGGGCCGTTTCCTTCCCTTCCTACAAACTAGAGTGAATTTGGGCCTTAAATTAGGTTCCATTAAGGTCCAGATTTCGGCCCTATCCATTTTCTTTCAAAAAGAATTGGCTTATCTCCCAGAAGTTCAGACTTTTGTAAAGGGAGTGCTGCATATTCAGCCTCCTTTTGTGCCTCCGGTGGCACCTTGGGATCTTAACGTGGTGTTAAGTTTCCTAAAGTCACACTGGTTTGAACCACTTAAAACGGTGGAGTTGAAATATCTCACGTGGAAGGTGGTCATGTTATTAGCCTTGGCTTCGGCTAGGCGAGTATCTGAATTAGCGGCTTTGTCACATAAAAGCCCCTATTTGGTTTTCCATTTGGATAGAGCAGAATTGCGGACCCGTTCGCAATTTCTGCCAAAAGTGGTTTAATCTTTTCATATGAACCAACCTATTGTGGTGCCTGTGGCTACACGTGACTTGGAGGATTCCGAGTTACTTGATATGGTCAGGGCTTTGAAAACTTACGTAGCCAGAACGGCTAGAGTCAGAAAAACTGAAGCGCTGTTTGTCCTGTATGCATCCAACAAGATTGGTGCCCCTGCTTCAAAGCAAACTATTGCTCGCTGGATTTGTAACACGATTCAGTAAGCGCATTCTACGGCTGGTTTGCCGTTACCAAAATCGGTCAAGGCCCATTCCACTAGGAAGGTGGGCTATTCTTGGGCGGCTGCCCGGGGGGGTCTCGGCACTACAGCTGTGTCGAGCTGCTACTTGGACGGGTTCAAACACTTTTGCAAAATTCTACAAGTTTGATACCCTGGCTGAGGAGGACCTCATGTTTGCTCAATTCGTGCTGCAGAGTCATCCGCACTCTCCCGCCCGTTTGGGAGCTTTGGTATAATCCCCATGGTCCTTACGGAGTCCCCAGCATCCTCTAGGATGTTAGAGAAAATAAGATTTTAAACCTACCGGTAAATCTATTTCTCGTAGTCCGTAGAGGATGCTGGGCGCCCGTCCCAAGTGCGGACTTCTTCTGCAATACTTGTATATAGTTATTGCTTACATAAGGGTTATGTTACAGTTGCATCGGTCTTGAACTGATGATATGTTGTTTTCATACTGTTAACTGGGTAGTTATCACAAGTTATACGGTGTGATTGGTGTGGCTGGTATGAATCTTGCCATTGGATTAACAAAATCCTTTCCTCGTACTGTCCATCTCCTCTGGGCACAGTTTCTCTAACTGAGGTCTGGAGGAGGGGCATAGAGGGAGGAGCCAGTGCACACCAGGAACTAAATTCTTTCTTAAAGTGCCCATGTCTCCTGCGGAGCCTGTCTATCCCCATGGTCCTTACGGAGTCCCCAGCATCCTCTACGGACTACGAGAAATAGATTTACCGGTAAGTAAAATCTTATTTTTTGTTCCCTTTTAATTTAACCCTACATGCACACTTGGGGGGGAGGGGTACCATAGCACGCACGTGCTCTGGGCCCCATGGCTCAACGCAACACCTCTGACCAGGGGCGTATCTAGAGAGGAGAGGACCCGTGTGCAGTCTCCGGGTGTGGGCCCCCTCCTCTCCCGTCCCGTAGCCGGCAGCAGCGCTGTTAGCGCTCTATCTGAGCGCTAGAGACTCCGGCACTGTGCCAGAGTCTACAGCGCATGCGCAAGTCTCCGAAAAAAATGTTGCGGCGGCCATTTTTTCGGAGACCTGCGCATGCGCTGTAGACTCTGGCACTGTGCCAGAATCTCTAGTGTTCAAACAGAGCACTAATAGCGCTGCTGACGGCTACGGGACACGGAAGAGGAGGGGACCCACACCCGGACACCAGAAAGGTAAGTATATAGAAGAAATGGGTGCAGTGTGTGCGGTGTGGGCCTTCTTTGGACCCAGGGGCCCGTGTGCACCGCACACACTGCACCCATTATAGACACTGCCTCTGAGTGGTACAGGAATTCCAAGTGTTAGTTTAAATTCTTAAAGTTGTATTTGATGTCATTTTCACTGATACATTTTTTCGTAATATGTAAGTAATAATAAATAAAGTTCTTGAACCAATCTATACTCCAGCGTTATTAGGTCTGTTATACAGCTCTAAAGGGATGTAGTATGTGTTGCCGGCGGTCAGGCTCCCGGCGGCCAGCATACCGGCGCCGGAATCCTGACTGCCGGCATACCGACAGCTGGGTGAGCGCAAATGAGACCCTTGCGGGCACGGTGGCGCCACACTATCTATTCTCCCTCCAGGGGGGTCGTGGACCCCCAAGAGGGAGAAAAGTTGACGGTATGCCGGCGGTCTGGATTCCGGCACCGGTATGGTGGTCGTCAGGTGCCCGGCCGCCGGCAACCTGAAGACCAGCCGCTCTAAAGACCACATTACTGTATATATAAAAAAAAAAAAAACATTTTATAGAAGTCCTCAGGGCCATTTGGTTTTCAGAATGGGAAGCAATTGTTTTTATCAGTGCGCCTGTTATAACCACAAAAGTCGTAGGTTGAAGCGACATTGTAAAATATCAGCTAATTCGTCTAAAACAATAAATGGATTTCAAAGAAGCCGGAAAGGAGCAAATTCTTTCATTTCAAAAATAATAACATTGTTTGGGGATAAAAATATAACGGAAACCAGAGACAATTCTTTGTTAACCAATTCACCTCTACAGCTATAAAAGGCTTTCAGGCTTAAAGCAGATGGTTTACTAAGGGAAGTCCAGCAGCGTTTTAATGGACTTATTGTGTTGCACTTTTATCCCTTATTTAGATCAGTGACAAAAAATAACAGATCAAGGGAAGTTTGACAGACTAAAGTTAATTTATAAACCACAAAAGTGCAATACAGCAGACAGCAGTGCAAATTACATTGTGCCTGGTGTTATGGGGAAATGCATGGACATATAAAGCAAGAAGATGAGCTTGCAATGGACAAAGGGAGAAGACTGGCCAAATGTTTACTTGGTGGAGTGCAGCTTTAATATCTGAAAATCGTAAAACCTTAAAGTGGTATTGATGGGACACCCACATATGCAAAGCAACATGCCAGCATCCAGCTGCATTCTCAGTGATGTCACTGGCTCCTAGTTAATTCATAGGCTGCAGTCTCAGTGATGACACTGGCTCCTAGTGACTGGATAGGCTGCATTATCAGTGATGTCACTGGTTCTTAGAGAATGGATAGGCCGCATTATCAGTGATGTCACTTGTTCTTAGTGAATGGATAGGCTGCATTATCAGTGATGTCACTGGTTCTTAGAGAATGGATAGGCTGCATTATCAGTGATGTCACTGGTTCTTAGAGAATGGATAGGCTGCATTATCAGTGATGTCACTGGTTCTTAGTGAATGGATAGGCTGCACCGTCAGTCATGTAACTGGCTCTTAGTGAATGGATGGGCTGTATTCTCTGTGATGTCACTGACTCCTAGTGAATGAATAGGCTGCATTCTCTGTGATGTCATTGACTCCTAGTGACTGGATAGGCTGCATTCTCTGTGATGTCACTGACTCTTAGTGAATGGATAGGCTGCATTCTCTGTGATGTCACTGACTCCTAGTGAATGGATAGGCTGCTTTCTTCTATTAGGGAGTCTGGACACTGAAAAGAGAGGATCCACAAAGAAGGGATGTAAGGAGGGATGTGAGACCGCTGTTGTCACCCAGGGCAGAGGGAGTGGCACTCTCCCTTTTGGTACCCTTCTCTGGCTTGTGGGGTGCCTTTTATGCCAGCCTGCAGCCTGGAGCTCTGCATCTATGTACCCGGCTGCTCCTATACAGGCCTCCCCTTTGTGACATAATGATATCACACGTTCTGGCAGGGCCGGTGCAAGGTTTCTAAGCACCCTAGGCAAAACTTCTGCCTACTGCCCCTTCCCCCTACCCACCCTTCAGATGAAAGGCATGCTGCTCTCCCCCCCTCCCCCCTACTCTGTTAAATGTCTGCTGTTCTATCCCCACCACCATCTGTGTGCATGTTGCTGCTGATCCCCCCAGACTGTGTGCATGCCTGCTCTTTATCTCCCCCCCCCCCCCGCCCCTCACCACACTGCTGCTCTCGCCCTCTTTCCTTATCAATGCAGAGAATGTACTGTGCAGCCACCTTACCTGCAGACTGCAGTGCAGAGTTGGGACAGAGTAGTCTGTGATAGAGCCTGGAATGAAGAGAAGAGCAGTGCTGCATGTCACCCCCAGCCAGGACTCCAGGAGCTGTCAAAGTTACTGCCTGTGCCGGGTGGAGTTGGAGCTGAAGGCTGCAATACGGGAGCCTAGCAGTCGTGGCTACTGTAACATACGAGTTCTGGGGGATTGCAGCGGCTGGGAAAGGTAAGACCATTCAACCTTTTTTCAGGCAGCTGTAGCAGGCTGCCCCCTCAGGTCCCGGCGCCCCTAGGCAGCTGCCTAAAGCTGCCTAGTGGAAGCTCCGGCCCTGCGTTCTGGAGGTAGGGGAAGTGGGGGCCAGAACAGGGAATGGAAATGGTCTGCTACAACCCTGCCATAAATACAGTTATATTGTTTCACTCTGTCTAGCCTCCGTGTATCAGCACAAGGAATGTTAGCAATTATTATCCTATAACCCCGAGCAGCTCTCATCAAGACCTACAAAGACTAATTAAAGTATACTGCCGTGTTTAATGCCAGTGGAGACATGGTGCTGCAGACAGCTAGGTGTCAACAATACCTTATATTATTGCTGCATCAAAAATGTGCCCTGTGGTAATGTTTTAATGCATTTAGCTTAATCCATAAATTGTCTAATTTTTAAAATGTCCATTTTTCGGCTTACTCCTGTACATACCACACTAGCGCAGGGTGTTAGAGCCAGGCTTAAACTTGAAGATGGGCGCGGTAAATGCTTGTACAAGAAGAGACAGAAAGTGAAGTCAGTGAAAGCATCAGATACAGATATATATAAGTGTACTGGCCGGCATCAGATGGTGCTGACCCTAATTAGGGCTTATTCTGGTGACCATGTAGCAGGTTAGTGTGTGAACGGATGGTGATATCACAGAGCGAGAGCAGTACAGTCACACAATATATGTAGCAGGTTAGTGTGTGAATGGATGGTGATGTCACAGAGTGAGAGCAGTGCCGTCACAATATATGTAGCAGGTTAGTGTGTGACTGGATGGTGATGTCACAGAGTGAGAGTAGGGCAGTCACACGATATATGTAGCAGGTTAGTGTGTGAATGGATGGTGATGTCACAGAGTGAGAGCAGTGCCGTCACAATATATGTAGCAGGTTAGTGTGTGACTGGATGGGGATGTCACAGAGTGAGCGCAGTGCCATCACACGATATTTGTAGCAGGTTAGTGTGTGAATGGATGGTGATATCACAGAGTGAAAATAGTGCAGTCACATGGTCTATGTAGCAGGCTAGTGTGTGATTGGATGGTGACGTCACAAAGTGAGCGCAGTACAGTTACACAGTCTATGTAGCAGGTTAGTGTGTGACTGGATGGTGATGTCACAGAGCGAGAGCAGTGCAGTTACACAGTCTATGTAGCAGGTTAGTGTGTGATTGGTGATGTCACAGAGCGAGAGCAGTGCAGTCACACAGTCTATGTAGCAGGTTAGTGTGGTACTGGATGGTGATGTCACAGAGCGAGAGCAGTGCCGTCACATGATATGTGTAGCAGGTTAGTGTGTGACTGGATGATGATGTCACAGAATGACAGCAGTGCAGTCACACGTCTATGTAGCATGTTAGTGTGTGATTGGATGGTTATATCACAGAGCGAGAGCAGTGCAGTTACACAGTCTATGTACCAGGTTAGTGTGTGATTGAATGGTGATGTCACAAAGTGAGCGCAGTGCAGTCAAATGGTCTATGTAGCAGGTTAGTGTGTGATTGGATGGTGATGTCACAAAGTGAGCGCAGTAGAGTCACACATCCTATGTAGCAAGTTAGTGTGTGATTGGATGGTGATGTGACAAAGTGAACGCAGTACAGTCACACTGTCTATATAGCAGGTTAGTATGTGATTGGATGGTGATGTCACAGAGCGAGAGCAGTGCGGTCACACAGTCTATGTAGCAGGTTAGTGTGTGATTGGATGGGGATGTCAAAGAGCGAGAGCAGTGCAGTCACACAGTCTATGTAGCAGGTTAGTGTGGGGATGGATGATGATGTCACAGAGTGAGCGCAGTGCCGTCACACAATATATGTAACAGGTTAGTGTGTGAATGGATGGTGATGTCACAGAGCGAGAGCAGTGCAGTTACACGGTCTATGTAGCAGGTTAGTGTGTGATTGAATGGTGATGTCACAGAGCAGTGCAGTCAAACACACTATGTAGCTGGGTAGTGTGTGATTGGATGGTGATGTCACAGAGCGAGAACAGTGCAGTTACACAGTCTATGTAGCAGGTTAGTGTGTGATTGAATGGTGACGTCACAGAGTGAGCGCAGTGCAGTCACATGGTCTATGTAGCAGGTTAGTGTGTGTTTGAAACAAGAAAAAACAATTTGGAACAGCGCTTAGCATTTAATAAAAACTTTTTTTATTTTATTGTCAATAAAATTAAATCAAATATAAAAAATAATAATAAATAATAAATGATAATATATATATGAAAATACGGGAATTATATAATTGTACAATTACCGGCCGGATTTCTTATACTATACAATCATTCCATAAAACAATTAATATGTATATAATACACAACTGTTGCACACAGCATGAATTTTAAAATAATTATATATTAAAGCACAGCAGGATAACTCCACTAATTGGAAAAACTTCTTACGATGACAGATATAACTTAGCAGGCGTCCCTGCGCTGTATAATGTCACTTATATTATCCGTTTGGTTTGAAGGAACAAAAATATATATATATGAGATAAATTATATCTTTAATTGCTGAATGATTCCAAGCCGTCCTAAAGCCGTAGATGACAACACAATGATTGGACAATTCTTGGATAATTTATCCTTCCTTTAAGAAGCAAAATGAAGCAACAGTCTCTATGTGAAGTATAAGGGAGTTCTGATGTGAAAATGTCCATGTATCAGCACGGCGGCATGATCAAGAACTATTGCGTGGATGTAACAATATGAAACTCCCCCTATCCCCAGGTGCCGCACCAACCTCTATATTGTGATGTTATATGCCTCAGATGAAGGAGAATCCTCCTAATTCCCCCTTAGCACTGGGGTCCGGAAAACCGGGTACTGAGATGTGCGGTGTTTTAGAGGCAGTCGGCGTCTCCTGTAGTGAATGAATGAATGAGCCGGCCGGCTATAACTCACTTGTCATCACATACGCGTTTCTCCGCCTTCATGTATCCTCGGCGGCTTCCTCAGTGTGTACACACTGAGGAAGCCGCCGAGGATACATGAAGGCGGAGAAACGCGTATGTGATGACAAGTGAGTTATAGCCGGCCGGCTCATTCATTCATTCACTACAGGAGACGCCGACTGCCTCTAAAACACCGCATCTGAGGCATATAACATCACAATATAGAGGTTGGTGCGGCACCTGGGGATAGGGGGAGTTTCATATTGTTACATCCACGCAATAGTTCTTGATCATGCCGCCGTGCTGATACATGGACATTTTCACATCAGAACTCCCTTATACTTCACATAGAGACTGTTGCTTCATTTTGCTTCTTAAAGGAAGGATAAATTATCCAAGAATTGTCCAATCATTGTGTTGTCATCTACGGCTTTAGGACGGCTTGGAATCATTCAGCAATTAAAGATATAATTTATCTCATATATATATATTTTTGTTCCTTCAAACCAAACGGATAATATAAGTGACATTATACAGCGCAGGGACGCCTGCTAAGTTATATCTGTCATCGTAAGAAGTTTTTCCAATTAGTGGAGTTATCCTGCTGTGCTTTAATATATAATTATTTTAAAATTCATGCTGTGTGCAACAGTTGTGTATTATATACATATTAATTGTTTTATGGAATGATTGTATAGTATAAGAAATCCGGCCGGTAATTGTACAATTATATAATTCCCGTATTTTCATATATATATTATCATTTATTATTTATTATTATTTTTTATATTTGATTTAATTTTATTGACAATAAAATAAAAAAAGTTTTTATTAAATGCTAAGCGCTGTTCCAAATTGTTTTTTCTTGTTTCAAATTAATTGGAGGCTTACAAACCAGGCCCCAGGAATGTGCGGCTAGCGTTTAATTTAAACATCAGCGCCCAATTTTGTTTTTGTTCTTTGCTTCTTCATATAGTGTGTGTTTGGATGGTGATGTCACAAAGTTAGTGCAGTATAGTCACACAGTCTATGTAGCAGGTTAGTGTGTGATTGAATGGTGATGTCACAGAGCGAGCACAGTACAGTCACACAGTCTATGTAGCAGGTTAGTGTGTGATAGAATGGTGATGTCACAGAGCGAGCGCTGTGCAGTTACAAAGTCTATGTAGCAGGTTAGTGTGTGAATGGATGGTGATGTCATAGAGCGAGAGCAGTACAGTCACAGAGTCTATGTAGCAGGTTAGTGTATGATTGGATGATGATGTCACAGCGCGAGAGCAGTGCAGTTACACGGTCTATGTAGCAGGTTAGTGTGTGATTGAATGGTGATGTCACAGAGCAGTGCAGTCAAACACACTATGTAGCTGGGTAGTGTGTGATTGGATGGTGATGTCACAGAGCGAGAACAGTGCAGTTACACAGTCTATGTAGCAGGTTAGTGTGTGATTGAATGGTGACGTCACAGAGTGAGCGCAGTGCAGTCACATGGTCTATGTAGCAGGTTAGTGTGTGTTTGGATGGTGATGTCACAAAGTGAGTGCAGTATAGTCACACAGTCTATGTAGCAGGTTAGTGTGTGATTGAATGGTGATGTCACAGAGCGAGCACAGTACAGTCACACAGTCTATGTAGCAGGTTAGTGTGTGATAGAATGGTGATGTCACAGAGCGAGCGCAGTGCAGTTACAAAGTCTATGTAGCAGGTTAGTGTGTGAATGGATGGTGATGTCATAGAGCGAGAGCAGTACAGTCACAGAGTCTATGTAGCAGGTTAGTGTATGATTGGATGATGATGTCACAGCGCGAGAGCAGTGCAGTTACACGGTCTATGTAGCAGGTTAGTGTGTGATTGAATGGTGATGTCACAGAGCAGTGCAGTCAAACACACTATGTAGCTGGGTAGTGTGTGATTGGATGGTGATGTCACAGAGCGAGAACAGTGCAGTTACACAGTCTATGTAGCAGGTTAGTGTGTGATTGAATGGTGACGTCACAGAGTGAGCGCAGTGCAGTCACATGGTCTATGTAGCAGGTTAGTGTGTGTTTGGATGGTGATGTCACAAAGTGAGTGCAGTATAGTCACACAGTCTATGTAGCAGGTTAGTGTGTGATAGAATGGTGATGTCACAGAGCGAGCGCAGTGCAGTTACAAAGTCTATGTAGCAGGTTAGAGTGTGAATGGATGGTGATGTCATAGAGCGAGAGCAGTACAGTCACAGAGTCTATGTAGCAGGTTAGGGTGGGACTGGATGGTGATGTCACAGAGCGAGAGCAGTGCAGTTACAGGATATATATCGCAGGTTAGTGTGTGATTGAATGGTTATGTCACAGAGTGAGCGTAGTATAGTCAGACAGTCTATGTAGCAGGTTAGTGTGTGATTGGATGGTGATGTCACAGAGCGAGAGCAGTACAGTCACTCAGTCTAGGTAGCAGGTTATACCCCTTTTCCACCTACGTACCGTGTCCGATCCGGGATGTTTAACACGGCTACAACCCGTGTCGGCTCCCCCGTTTCCACTACACTTCGACACGGGTTATTCCCGTGTCTGATCTGTTTCCACCTAACCCGGGTAAGCTCTGTAAAAGCCTATTGCTGTCATTACAAATGGACTTTTTACTGTCTCATCAAGATGATGTCATCAAAAGGACCAAAACAGAGGGGTGGGGCCTGCTCACAGCATTGCAGCAATGGACGCCGGTGCAGTAGCTGTGTCTAGCATGGAGTCGCAGACTGTTTGCAGTTTACTGCTGCTTTCTGCTACAGACAGCTTGATGCAGCTTTTCACCTTGTGCTACCTACTGCAGAGCTGGAGAAGGAGAGCTCAATTCTTTGCAGAGAGGGCTACCTATCGACGCAAATATTTGAAAAGGAGGAGAGCGCGTATATCATCCACTGTTGTTATTTCTCTCATAACAAGGAACTCTACACCAAGCCGAAGAATGTGGATGAGAGATCGCAGACATGGGGAAGCATTCATGCAGACTATTCTAGCATATCAGGAGGAGCAGTGGATGGCAAACTTCAGGATGTCTCGCGCTACATTCGAGTATGTTTTGGAACTACTGTCCCCCGCAATAACCATGCAGACCACCAGGTTCCGTAAGCCCATTGAGCCAGCCAGGAGATTAGCGATTGCTCTCTGGTGGTATGCTACCCCTGGAGAGTATCGCACAGTTTCCAGTTTATTTGGAGTAGGGATTGGCACGGTCTGCAAGATTGTCTACCAGGTCACGCGGGCATTGCTGGATACCATGTACCATCGCTTTATTTCCTTGCCACAAGGACAGCGGCTAGATGAGACTATAAAAGGGTTTAAGAAGCGTGGCTACACACAGTGTGCTGGTGCCATAGATGGGACCCACATCCCCATCATCGCCCCCCGTGACAACCCAGCAGACTATTATAATCGTAAGGGTTGGCATTCCATTGTTCTGCAAGCGGTAGTGGACCACAAATACTGGTAAGCACTGTTTCACTAATGTGTTTGAAATAGGCTTGGCCTGTTTTATGATAATGCATAAACCTTTATTTTTAGTTTCACAGATGTCTTCATAGGGTGGCCCGGACGGTCACATGATGCAAGGGTTCTCGCCAACTCCGATCTTTACAGTATTGCTGAGGACAAGCTTGGTGGATGGCTTTTCCCTCGAGAGGTAAGATTATTTACTACTTAAACTGAAATGTTTGCCCATAAACCAATAGTCAAGTTTTACCCCTGTAATAATATTAATGTTTTATTAACAGAAATCGGTGATCGTACATGGTGTGGACATCCCGGTCCATCTCATTGGTGATGCAGCATACCCATTACAGCGCTGGCTAATGAAGGGCTACACCCAGCATGTTCACTTATCCCCCGAACAGACATCATATACCCATGCCCTAAGTTCGGCCCGTATGGCATTGGAGAATGCGTTTGGGCGTTTAAAAGGACGCTGGCGCTGCCTCATGAAGAGGAATGATGTGGACTTGAAAATAATGCCAGATATAGTAGCGGCCTGCTGCATTCTCCATAACATATGTGAGATTCAAAAGGAAAACTTTCTCCCCGAGTGGAATATACATGATCATGGGGCGGGGGTTGCTGTACATGATGCACCAGGCTTGGTGGGGGGGCATGACGCTGCCAGCGAGTGCATAAGGGCCACCATTGCAGCTAATCTTCAAACAATGTTGCAGTAGAGAAGACAGACAAGTTTTTGTGTGCAAACAATTTTTGTTTATTTCGATTTTCAGTTATAAAAATTTGGTTCAAAAGTTGTTATTATATTTTTTCTTTTAAACAGTTGGCACACATTTTCTGAGGTAACAATATAAAATATTTAAGTGCAAACATGTCACTGTAAAATTCCACATAACGCAAGGGGTCTTCAACATGTGTCCCTCCAGCTGTTGTGGAACAACATGTACCAGCATGTGTTGCTATGTGTTTCCACAACAGCTAGAGGGCCACATGGTGAAGACACCTGCCCTGAGGTAAAAGAGTAAAGTGCAAACAGGGCACTCTGTAAAAAAAAAACCCCTAATGTTTGGTTTGGCAGGTATCGGGTTACCCCCAATATTTGGATCACACTGCCGCACATTTTCTGAGGTAACAATATAAAATATTTAAGTGCAAACATGTCACTGTAAAATTCCACATAACGCAAGGGGTCTTCAACATGTGTCCCTCCAGCTGTTGTGGAACAACATGTACCAGCATGTGTTGCTATGTGTTTCCACAACAGCTAGAGGGCCACATGGTGAAGACACCTGCCCTGAGGTAAAAGAGTAAAGTGCAAACAGGGCACTCTGTAAAAAAAAACCCCTAATGTTTGGTTTGGCAGGTATCGGGTTACCCCCAATATTTGGATCACACTGCCGCACATTTCCTGAGGTAACAATATAAAAAGGTAGCCCCAATATCTGGATCCCACTGCCCATTTTCTGAGGTAACTATATAAAAGTTTAAAGTGCTAACAGGGCACTCTGTAAAATCAAAATAATGTTTGCATTTGTATGTATCAGGGTTGAGGATACAGTGCAAACAGAACCTTAAAACACAAACATTGTTTTATAACCCGCTGCTCTAAGGCAGTTGTCTATATACCCGAAATTCTGAGGATTGCGGGATTTGTGTTGGGGGATTTGAGGGAGGTTCATAGTTGTATGGACCATATGGGTGCTGTGGGTAGGCTGTGTCTTGCTGTTGTGTTTGTGTGGTATTCCCTATGGTACGTGCAAACGTGCGTTCAAAAAATGTCATCTGCCTATCATGCATGGTCATTAACTGACTCATAAAAGTTTGATGCATTTCTTTTTCTGACGCAAGAAATCTCTCAAGCCGTGCATCTTCCTGGGCATTGAGCTCACTATCTGCCTCACGCAGGTGATCCACGATAATGGACTTCATTGCTTTGACCGTTTGTTCTGTTTTGTTCAGTTTCTTTTTCCGCTGTGGAACGTTGTAGACTGTGAAGGAGATGAAACAGAATGTAAGCAACAATATAAAAATAGCAGTGGTAGCATATACGTGTTTGTGGCCTTCTCCCACCTGCACACTAGCTATACTCTGCAACATTACCATGATTCTATAAAAAAATAGCAGTGGTAGCATATACGTGTTTGTGGCCTTCTCCCACCTGCACACTAGCTATACTCTGCAACATTACCATGCCTTTACATATAGGGACTGCTGCAACTGTATTTGTAATGGTAATACTTACTATTTGAGCGCAAAGTCGTGGTCTTGGGGGGTTGCGACGTCTCCGCCTGAGACTGTGGTACGTCCTCAATAGTGGCACTGATGGAATCATCATTGACGGTCGAGTCTTCGAAACTGCTGTCCGATATAAGCAGCGGGGATGATGGGCTGCATTGTGAGCTGGGAAGGCTGTGCTGTGTTTCGTCACAGTCCTCGTCGACTGACATCTGGCGACTGGCAGAGCTGGATGACGATAGTGCTATGGGATTTGTTATCGCAGTTTTGCCGAAGACACTATAGCATAGGTCATAATATGGCCATTCCATACGCCCAGCACCACTTTTCTTGCGGTTATGGTCGTGTACTTTGGTGAATTGTCTGCGTAGTGCCTTCAATTTGTTAACGACTTGTTGCTGGGTTTTTTGGATGCCCCTTTCTGCCAGCATAAGGGATATGTTCTTGTAGACGATAGCATCCTTAACTGTTCCAGTCACCTGCCTTCTTATTTCTTCCTCTCCCCGAATATTAAGCAGCTCTTTGATCTCTGTGTCTGACCAGGTATGGCTAGCCATGTTGCTGTGCTGGAGCTTCTGCTGCTGTATATTGTCTGTTTGTTTGGAAGCTGCTGCAATAAAAATATCTGTATGTACCCAGCGCGACTTCAGAGTGTTTTGTTTGCTGCCTCAATGCCTGCATGTGCCCAGCGTAGTGTTGTTTGCTGCTGCGGTGCCTGCATGTGCCCAGCGTGTCTCCCAGGGATGACATCATCTTCCAGTGCCCCAGAAGCAGCCAATCAGCGTCTCAGAGCGTTACTCGGGTCTGAAAACACGTGTAATGACCGTTTCCACTGCACCGCTATCCGTGTCATTACCGTGTTCTACCCAGGTAAATAGCCGGGTTGGATTCCCGGGTCACTCAACGCGTGTTGACCCGTTTCCACCTACTGAAAATCCGTGTCGATGCGCGCCCCCGTGCAAAAACACGGGTAAAAACAGCTAGTGGAAAAGGGGTATACGTGTGTGATTGGGTGGTAATGTCACAATGAGAGCAGTGCAGTCACATGGTCTATGTAGCAAGTTTAATGTGTGATTGGATGGTGATGTCACAGAGGGAGAGCAGTACAGTCACACAGTCTATGTAGCAGGTTAGTGTGTGATTGGATGATGATGTCATAGAGCGAGAGCAGTGCAGCCACACAGTCTATATAGCAAGTTAGCGTATGATTCGATAGTGATGTCACAGAGCGAGAACAATGCAGTTACACGGTCTATGTAGCAGGTCAGTGTATGATTGGATGGTGATGTCACAGAGCGAGAGCAGTGCAGTTACACGATATATGTCGCAGGTTAGTGTGTGATTGAATGGTGATGTCACAGAGCAAGAGCAGTACAGTCTGTCACAGAGCGAGAGCAGTGTATTCACACGATCTATGTAGCAGGTTAGTGTATGATTGGATGGTGATGTCACAGAGTGAGCGCAGTACAGTCACACGATATATGTAGCAAGTTAGTGTGTGACTGTATAGTGATGCCCCAGAGTGAGCGCAGTGCAGTCACACAATGTGACGTTTTTCCCCTCAAGGGATCATGGACACACGATTCAGTTGCCCAGGGCCCCATGATTCTAGAGGTCTTCAAACAGGGGTGGGCTGGGGGCCTATGGCCCTTGGAATTGTGCCTCTGAAGCTTTTTGGGAGACATAGAGAATGGTACAAAGTCACTCTGATTATGAATTATATTTATTCAGAGTGGGCAGGCAGCATTCCCTTCCTGCCTCCCAGCCAGACAGTGAGTGGCTATCAGCATGCTGATTGGTGGAAGGTGGAGTACTGACAGCCAGTTACTGTATGAAAGCATGTGGAGATGGGATGCGGTCAAGACCCCGCCGGACATAATCCCGGCAGTCGAAATACCAACGCCGGAATCCCGACCGGCACAATCCCGACATATTCTCCCTCCGTGGGTGTCCACGACACCCATAGTGGGAGAATATAATAGTGTGCCGAGCGTAGTGAGGCCCCGTGCCCGCAAGGGGCTGTGTTCCGCTCGCCACCCCTGTCAGGATTGTGTGGTCGGGATTCCGGCGTTGGTATTTCGACCGCCGGAATCCCGACCAGCGGAATTTAGTACTGATCCCGTGGAGATATGGCTCGGGATCTTGAGGGGTAAGTTATTTTCTTTAACATTTATTCCTGTGAATGTGTGGTTAGGGACCCCAGTGCATTGCTTTGCTCAGGGCTTACAATGCTGTTACGATGACCCTGTTCCCTCCTGTGATCCTGACTGCAGTCACATAAGTAAGAAATTGGTGTACTCATAACAGTTTCTTAACAGATTTGTTGACCACAAAAGCTGGAGCAGAATGTAGGTCCCTTCAATCCCCAATCTCTGCTGTAATGGAGGGATGTCCATCTGTTTCCCTGTCAGTGTGTCTGTAAAACCTTAGCACAGTGGTTTCCAAACTTTTTTGAATCACGGCGCCCTAGAATATCAGAATTTTTTTCACGGAAAGAAATAGAAATATTACATTCAGTAGATTGCGTTTATATGTCATCCTTAGGGTCAGTTGTGTGGTGAGGGACAAGATTTGCTTCTGTTTGGTCACATATTTTATGACTGGCAGCCACCAGCACTGGTTTTGCCTATTATATTGACCATGAATAATTTGAATTGGTCCTGGACCACCAACCCAGGGCACCCCTGAAAGTGTCCCGAGGCACCCCAGGAGCCACGGCACACAGTTTGGGAACCTCTGCCTTAGCAGATCTCTTTGGGGCAGTGTATTGTGAAGTCTATCCCACAGGCAACAGCAGCTAATGCCGTCCTCTGCTTCGCATCCGGATCTTAGTAAATCATTGCATCGCCCCATAGAAGCCTAGGGTGACTGCTGTGCAGGGACCACAGATGATATCGGGTGATACTTAATATTTGCGAGTATCCACCCGAATATGGGTGGGTGTTTTCTGGGATATATTATTTGATAAATAGGCCCCTTTATCCCCTACTCACAGAAGTCCGGTGCATACAATTAGGCGTCACAGGATGACATCCGCCAGTAACTTCCCTCTCTCAGGGGTCTATTTACTAACCCACGGATGGAGATAAAGTGGACGGAGATAAAGTCCCAGCCAATCAGCTCCTTACTGTCATTTTTCAAACCCAGCCTGTGACATGGTAGTTAGACACTGATTGGCTGGTACTTTGGCCCTCATTCCGAGTTGTTCGCTCGCAAGCTGTTTTTAGCAGATTTACTCATGCTAAGCCGCCGCCTACTGGGAGTTAATCTTAGCACCTTAAAATTGCGAACGACGTATTCGCAATATTGCGATTACACCTCTCTTAGCAGTTTCTGAGTAGCTCCAGACTTACTCGGCATCTGCGATCAGTTCAGTGCTTGTCGTTCCTGGTTTGACGTCACAAACACACCCAGCGTTCGCCCAGACACTCCTCCGTTTCTCCAGCCACTCCCGCGTTTTTCCCAGAAACGGTAGCGTTTTTTCACATACACCCATAAAACGTCCAGTTCCGCCCAGAAACACCCACTTCCTGTCAATCACAATACGATCGCCTGAACGATGAAAAAGCCGTGAGTAAAATTCCTAACTTCATAGCAAATTTACTTGGCGCAGTCGCAGTGCGAACATTGCGCATGCGCACTAAGCGGAAAATCGCTGCGATGCGAAGAAATTTACCGAGCGAACAACTCGGAATGACCCCCTTTATCTCCATCCACTTTATCTCCACCAAAGCCTTAGTAAATAGACCCCACAGGCCCGGTACTTTGAGGTTTTTCAGGCTAGGCATATCCTCTCCTGTCTGCACTACGCATTTCTTGAGGGACATAATTCTATTGGAAAAGATCTGCCTGGGGACCCCAATGAGGACCAAATACACAGCATTTTACAATCCTTTTATTAAAGTGGCATGTGGAGCAGACAGATGGAATATAAGGTGCAGATGGACTATGATGGGATATAAAGTGACGTGAAGTGTGTTCTAGGGAAACGTGTTTCTCTTATGGATAAGTGAGTGAATCTGAAGATAAAAATCCAATTTCTTTCCTTTATTAAAGTGGCAAAAATAATGGCCTGGGTTCTGCAATTAAGGGGTCGATTCAATTAGCCTTAAGGAGGGGCGTGGGGGACGCAAGTCGCTGTTACATTGGTGTAGAAAGAAACCCCACATGAACTTCACCCCCTGTCGGCCCAATCTCATGCTGGACTATGAGGCGAGATGCCTCGCAGCTAATTAATTTGACCCCATAAAATGGTTTTGGCCGCACTCCATGGGCTAAATTTACTAAGATGGGAGCTCTATTTAAGATGGGATGTTGCCCGTAGCAACCAAACAGATTCCAGGTATTATCTTCTAGAAGGTGCTAGGTAAATGAGATGTAGAATCTGATTGGTTGATATGGGCAACATCCCATCTTAAATAGAACTCCCATCTTAGTACATTTACCTCCATGTCTGGGAATCTGCATGTGTTAATAACCCTATATGCAGCTGTCGTCCTACTGGATGTCTACGGAAGCTGAGCCAGCCACTGTAGTAATAAGGGCAAAACTCCCATGCAATCCCTTATTTCCCTCCTCAGCTTCAGCATTAGCTACAGCAGCATATTTTAGGAGCTACTTGTGCAGAGTGTTAAACAGGTTACTGCACCCACAGCGGCCTGGAGACAGTAACATGATTCATTGCGTTGTCTAGGGAAAATGTTTCTAACCTGTCACAGTATGCACAACCGCCTGCTTATGTATGTATGATGTAGTACTGCAGCAGCTGCGAAAAGCATCTTGTTCTAATACCTGGTACAGGGCATGTTAGCTGCATCACCAGTCTATTGGGTCTATGCCAGCCATGTAATTTTGCATACTGCAATTCTTGCCCGTTCCTTCCTTTGCAGTGTCGCTTAAACTCCATCAGGCTGGATGGGAATTGCTGGTGCTCAGCAGTTTTCAAATCATCCCATAGATGCTCAGTGAATTATTCTGAGGCTGAGCTGTTATTGTCCGTTCCAGAACTTTGATTTCATTTTATTTATTTTTTTGTTGTCAGCCACTACCATAGCCAAAATCAAGCATTTAATTCCCTCAGAAGATCTGCCTAAAGTCCTATATGCATTTGTATCATCACGCCTAGACTACTGTAATGCCCTCTACCATGGTTTCTCAGCAAAAGACTTGCACCGCTTGCAAATGATGCAAAATGCATTTGCCAGGTTATTAACCAACCATCCTCGCTCCAGCCACATAACACCCATTCTCTACTCCCTTCACCGGCTGCCTGTAAGATGGAGAATGTTTTTCACAATTGGCTTACTGACTTTCAAAGCCCTACATGACCAGGGCCCAAAGTACCTGAAGCAGCTTCTGACTCCATACTGCTCCACTCGCTTACTGCGATCTGTAGATGAAGGACTATTAGCAGCACCTAGAATCTCCCTGACTTCATCTGGGGGTTGAGCTTTCTGCTTTGTGGCTTCGACTCCGCACAGTGCAAGAGGCCTCCACTATAGAATCCTTCAAAAATAGACTAAAGACTTACCTATTTATCAGCATTTCACTAATATCTACTGTTAAGCTAGTTTTGTATTTTGTGCTGTAATGACAACTGTAAAGCACTTTGAGTCCTATTAGGAGAAAAGTGCTATATGAATATTATTATTATTATTATTATTATTATTATTTGTGAGTATCTAACTCCGATCCATTTTAAACAGAGAAGTGTCCCTATAACATTGGATGTGGATAATTGGGTCGACCCTGTCTAGGTCGACAGCCACTAGGTCGACCATTGAAGGTCGACATTAAGTAGGCTGACACTGACTGAAGGTTGACAAGTATGGAAAGTCAACATGGTCATTAGGTCAACATGGGCAAGGTCGACACACAAAATGACGACAAAGTTGTTGTTGTTTTGGGGGTGGTTTTGGGGAGGGGGGGTCTTGACCCAAATTTCCATCTGGGACCACAGACAGTTGAAACGTGTCCACTTGCCACACTTTGGGCACGGTGGCTCACTATGCCCACCACAAGGTTTATAACCAGCTCTCTGCCCAGTTGGATAGAGGAGGTATGAAAAGTTCCTGAATCTCCCCGAAACCCCCAAGAAACTGTGTCAACCTTTTGTATGTCAGTCTTGCCCATGTTGACCTAATGACCATGTCGACATCCCATACCTGTCCACCAAGTTATGTGTTGACATTCAGTCGGTGTCGACCTACTTACTGACGACCTTAAGTGGTCGACCTAATGACTGTCGACTTACAAACTGGATAACATAACATTATGTGTAAGCTGTGGTTTGTAATCTATGATTATAATATTTTATGTGACGGGAACAATGGAAAGGCGATGAAGGACTGTATGTCCTGATTATTTCATTATGTATTGTTTGGTTTTATAACATGAACAATTCTGACCCGCCGTACAGCGGCACTGCCAATTCACAGACTCTTAGGGTCCAATTTATTAATTACTGTATTTTGTCCATGTTAATTGACATCTGACAAACTACACCAACGTACATCACTTCGCTTATCTCAAAATATCTCCCAACCCGACCTCTTCGCTCTTCACAAGACCTGCGTCTCTCATCCACACTCATTACTCGCTCCCACTCACGATTGCAGGACTTTCTTCAGGCTGCACCCACTCTGTGGAATGTCCTACCACGTACAATAAGACTCTCCTCTAGTCTACAAACCTTCAAGCGTTCCCTGAAAACTCACCTCTTCAGGCAAGCGCATCACATTCCAGAACCGCCCACATAACTTTCATAAACCTTCCTATCTAATTGCATCCACTCTGCACAGTCCACACATATCCTCACATGTCTTCTCATCCTTCCTCTCGACCCCGGTTCATCATTGCTGTGTGACCATATCATACAGCCCACCAAGAACCTTTGCAATCTGGTGGACAACTATGCAATAGATAGCACCTATCCTTGTGTATTTTTGCCTATTTCCCTATAGATTGTAAGATTGCGAGCAGGGCCCTCCTACCTCTATGACTGTTTCTTATTACCCAGTTTTGTTATATAATTGTTTTGTTATTTCCAATTGTAAAGCGCAACGGAATTTGCTGCGCTATATAAGAAACTGTTAATAAATAAATAATCTGTTATCACTACTATTCACAGAGATAGATGCATTAATGGGGGAAATGAACCAATGAAGTCATGGCAGGACAGCACTCAGGGTCCAGACAGAAGGATGCCCAGGCCGTGACTTAAACCCATAGACGGCTCCTTCATCACTGGTTTATCGCAGCAAGCGCAGGGTCTACCTGCTGGAGGAGATCCCTCCTTATTGCATCTGTGAACCTCAGGCCTTAGCTAGCATCTAAAGCCATCCAACTGCTATATGGGGCCAGGTTCTGGAAAACTAAGTATTCTTAAGCCTGGTACATTGGTCTCCCATTGAGAAGAATGGTGACTGTGGTCTGCGGCGCTCATTTGCATAACACAGGAGATATCTCCGATTGTACTGTTGCTGGGCAATTGCTAAATAGGTTTGACGCCTAAGCCAAATGGAAGCTGCAGTTTCCGCATGATTCTCAGCTTAATTAATAGGCCAATTAGGCTTCAGTTAGGCTTGCCAAGGTACAAAAAATAAATACAATTGTAATGCAGGAGCACCCATTTTTAAAATACTCCCCCCTCCGAAGTCCAGGGCCGGCATCCGCAGCGCTGTTAGAACACAGCAAAAATGGCTCAGCGGCCATTTTCACGGAGTTCTGCGCATGCGCAGTAGAGAAATCTCCAGGAAAATGGCCGCTGCGCCATTTTCCTGGAGATCTGCGCATGCGCAGTAGAGTCTGAGCCCTCTAGTGCTCAGACTCTACAGCACTCCGGGCAGAGAGGAGGGGGCCCGAACGGAGGAGGCTGAACACGGGCCTCCTCCTCTCTTAAAGCGCCCCTGTTCCAGACTGTGCACTTGTATTATACATGGTAGATATGTTAAATTACACTGCAAAAGACAATTGTGTATTTCAAGTCTCTGTGGAGGCTGGCCACACCCCCTTTGTAGGCTGGCCACTCCCATAAGTATGGGCCCTTCACTCCCCAGTCCGACACTGGCTTCATCCAACAGGCTTGTTCACAGATAGCGATGATGGAAGCGAGCTTTTCCATGTCAACCTTTTCTACTTTCTACCTTTTTGCTGTTGAACATTTGATCTTGTCAACCATTTTCATGACAACGATTTGGGGTCGAGCTATTGACTGTAGACCTTTTCCATGTAGATCTAATGAACCATACCCATTTTAATACATACCGCATAAAAGGTCATTTTTATTGTACAGTATTTACAAAAGTTAAGAGTGCCGCCAGAAAAGAGTCTTATTTTCCTTCTGCAGTAGCAGTGTACTGTGATATCTGCCCAGTGCTACATTCTAACACTGCAGGACAGCAATAGCAACTCACAATAATATCTGACTTGCTAAACAAACTGTGCAACATTCCGCGCCTAGGAGCTAAGTGGATTAACACAAACATTCTCTCCCATGGCAGGCCAGGCCGATCTGTCCCCGGTCACCTGCTGACCCCATGAGTACAGAATGATACAGTCCTGCCGCTCACTGTAACCGGACGAAGTGGGGCATACTGGGGCACTCTCACCTATGCAATGTTTAGTTTAGTTACTAATACCCCTCTTTCACTTGTAGCACGGGTCGCAGCCGGGAGCCTGACATGGCTGCGACCCGTGCTACAGCCCCCTTCTACACTAACTCCACCAACCTGGCATATTGCCGGGTTGGTGACACTGCTGCTGACGCGGCAGGGGCGGCGCTGGGAAATCACATGATCTCCCAGCGCCGCCCTTCCATTCACTGTGAACGGGAGCCATGTCGCCTCGACGCGGCTTCTGTTTACACTACACAGCTTACAGGGTTGACACGTGTTCAACCCGGCAAACAACCCGGGTAGGATTCCGGGAATTTGCAGGGGGACCCTTTTCCACTAGGAAAAAACACGGATAAATGCGTGCCCCCGCACATTTACCCGTGTTTTTAGAGCTAATGGAAAAGGGGTATAACAGAACTGAGGCCTATCTGCTGGCCGGATTAAGGGCCACATGGGCCTGGAACTGAAAATATTTAAGGGCCTATTGTGAGAAATGGGGGAGGTGTGATCAGTGCAGTGTGGGTGTGGCCAGAGCCATGTGGGCGTGTACAACCCTACACTATCAGCTCCAATGTCTCCCTAAATATGTAAAAATATAAAAAAAATGCATAATTATTTTAGTAAAATAGAAATGCAATCTTAATTGTTATGATTTATGACTGACCATGTGACCAGCAGTTGGCTAGTGATCATGCTGTCATGATGATGGGCCTTCCGCGGCAGTTCCGCCCCATTGTTAATCTGGCCCTGCCTATGTGGAGCTGTTTGTAAGGGAAAACCTGTTTCCAGATCATTGCATTAATCACTTTATTCATGCATTAAAGTATCAGCTCTCAAACCCAGCATACTTGGAGATCCCAGGTGTTGCTCCTAGGTAAGCTATACCTCAATTTGAGTGTATTTCTGTATGTGCCTTCGTCATAAGGCCTTACAATAGATAATTACATGGACCTGAGTGGGTACTGCTATCATGCAGTGTAGGTACTGCCGGTAATCAGAGAAACCGTGCATTTGCAAATACGTGCATCAAATATCTCAGAATTTCTATCATATAGTTTTTTTAAGTATTGTTGCACGTATTATTTAGGGTATCCGTTCACATGGTCGACCATGTTATGGTCGACAGTCATTAGGTCGACCACTATTGGTCGACATTGACATGGTCGACCATTCATACCGGAACCATTATTTAGTGTGCTGGGAGACACCTGGGGGAAATCATCCCCTCCCCCTTTTGTTTTCTCAAACCCGAGCATACGGACAGGAGGAGGGAGCACCATAAGTTGCATACAATTCTGGATACAGCGAATATATGCATTTTTCTGCTGCGGGGTACACTGGGCTCCACAGGGAATGACATTGGGGTGTAGAGTAGGATCTTGATCCAAGGCACCAACAGGCTCAAAGCTTTGACTGTTCCCAGAATGCATAGCGCCGCCTCCTCTATAACCCCGCCTCCCTGCACAGGAGCTCAGTTTTGTAGTTGGTACCATGCAGTAAGCAGGCATACAACAGGGGGGCTGCTCCAGCAGCCCTGAGATGAGCTTTTAAAGTGAAAAATGAAGACTTCAAGCGATGCAGCAGAGACACTGTGAGTGTTAGATGTCAGTCAGACATCTCCTGCTGCAGCTCCATCACCTCCCACAGCGGCGCTATACACTCCCGCGCCCTGGTTGCCGGGTACCTACAGCGGAGGCTCCGGTTTTCTTCCAGTTAGTCACACACATGACCGCTGTTCTCCTGGATCGCGTGGCTGCACTCAAGGAGGAGGTAAGTGGGTCCCCCCGGCGGAACCCGCTGTAAATCCCTTTACTCATACATCCTAGAGGATGCTGGGGACTCCGTAAGGACCATGGGGTATAGACGGGATCCGCAGGAGACATGGGCACACTATAAGACTTTGAATGGGTGTGAACTGGCCCCACCTCCAGACCTCAGTTAGATTCTGTGCCCAGGAGAGACTGGACACACACTAGGGGAGCTCTACTGAGTTTCTCTGAAAGACTTTATGTTAGGTTTTTTATTTTCAGAAAGACCTGCTGGCTACAGGCTCTCTGCTTCGTGGGACTGAGGGGAGAGAAGTCAGACCTACTTCTGAGTTAAGGGCCCTGCTTCTTAGGCTACTGGACACCATTAGCTCCAGAGGGATCGATCACTTGGTGCGCCTAGCTGCTTGTTCCCGGAGCCGCGCCGTCACCCCCCTCACAGAAGCCAGAAGAAAGAAGCCGGGTGAGTATGCAGAAGGCAGAAGACTTCAGTGACGGCAGAAGACTTCAGAGAGTCAGAGGTACAGCGCAGCGGTCGCGCTGCGCGCCATTGCTCCCACACACCAACGGCACTACAAGGGTGCAGGACGCTGGGGAGGGGGGGCCCTGGGCAGCAATATACCTCTCCATTGAGCCTGGCTAAACATGTATACAGTGCATAGGCACTGTATACGGACCCCCGCCAGCATAAAAAGCTAAAATAATAGCGGGGCTGAAGCGCGCCGAAAAGGGGCGTGGCTTAGCCTTCACAACATGATACAGCGCCATTTTCTCCTCAGTCCCCGCCAAAAGCACTGTGTACAGACTAGCAGTATAAACGGAGGGGGGCATGGTGATTTAGTGCAATATAGAATAAAATATAGCACTATCTTGGATTATGGGCGTGTAGTCATTGAGTTGTGCATATATGTCTGTGTTTCCCTGTCATATATACCCACTATAGCTTTAGTGCACAATGCACATGTGTCGACATGTGTGAGGGCTCTGTTATAAACAGCTATGGGAATCTGTCGGCATCGCCGACTCCTGTTGGTACTTGATTCAGTAGATGCAGTGTCAGCAAGTCGGTAGTTGTATGCTTTTCAAAAGTAAACACTGTATGGGAGACACAGTAGTATGTCGGTGACCCTGTCGGCACCAACTGTTATTACTGGGTGTAAATTAACATGCTGTAACTGCCTTATACCTGTATATATATTTATATGTATGGTACGGTTCCATGGGCCTGTAGCTCGAGCACAGACATGGTAGTATTTGTGGGGGAGTGATATTAAATTTATATATATATACTTCCCTCGGACTCCTCGGGGTCGCAAGAATGTTATTTTGCCTGGTTACTACTCCCCGCTGTCGACGAATACTAGGTTTTCTGTCGACCATAAGGTTTCCTGGTTAGATCCACAACTGGGGCATTCAGTACATGGTCATACACATTCAGAACACATTAATGTCACCAGGGACCCGACGGTTCCGGACAGTCTGCTTATACGTATGATATTTATATTTTTATATATATATTTTTATATATATATATATATATATATATATATAGGATATGTGTGTATATGTGTATTACAATATGTATATTCATATTACGTTTCTAATGAATGCTGAAGTAAAAGTATTCCTTCTCATGTGCTCGTCGCTCTGTTGATAAAGCTCTAGGTCGGCCGTGACGAGTTGGTCTCAGATTCTCACAAGGAGTCCGAGTGTTTATTCTTTTCCCGCCGCGGATAGAATGCTGTGAAAGTCAACTCCTGGTCGGCACGGGGCCCTGTCTGAAAGGATCGTATTCAGGAAGCTAAGTGATATTTTATTTCTATGCTTTGAAGTTATTTGCATTACATGCGCGTGGGGGAGTGCTTATACTCGGAAAGGCATCCGATAGAATTGCCCTAGAGACAGAGGGGGTTTCTTATGTTGGTTCTTCTCTATAATATTGCGTCAGGCTGCCGTGCGACTACAGGAGGTGTGGCCGGGGGAATGATGAGGCTGACTCCGAGAGATAATGGAGATTTTCCCTGTGACGGTGTACCGCTGTTTGGGGATGCCTCAGTTAAGTCACTCTCGGCGGATACCAATGGTAACTCTACCTTCGTGAGTTAGATTCCCTCACAACGGTTGGTGACGCATTCTTTTGTGGGATGCAGTCATTTTAACCGGTTCGATACCGTTCTTTTTTCCCTTTCTGTGCAGACAGTGGAAGGTGAAAAGGTAAGAGTTCTACAGCCTTGTTAGGTTTGCAGAAGCGGATATCGTCTTCTGTTTCTACCATATCCACCGCATGTCGCTGGGTCTATCTGGCTGGATCCCACACCGGTGGGAACTCGTCTGATACTCTTCAGTCAGTCCGGGAATGGACTTGGACCTGTGAGTTGATAATAGAATCCAAAGGGGGACATACTGGAGTTTACAGATGATTCACCTCACTGATTTTTTCAAATAGATCTTACCGATTCCCCTCTGGAAAGGGAGGTAGTACGCGACGCCATACCAGAGTTGCGTCAGGTTCAGGACATTGTCCTGCTGTCCCTGTTAAAAAAATAAAAAAAATAAAGAAGAAACAAAGATTTCTGCTTACGAAGTTGAACTACAGGATGGAATCTCTCAGGCCAGGGAGCTCCAACACGTAAAGGTAGAAAAGGGGTTAAATGCGTTTTTCTCCGCAATCAGCTTACCTGGGTTGATATCCAGGATTGTCTTTGCCATTTCACCGGAGTGATGGCAGTATGATGGTTTTCTTTCAATAGTAAGAGCCATTGTTATTTCTGTACTGAGACGCTCTCCTGATTAAGGCGAGGTCAAGTAACAAGTGGTGCAAATCGTTGTTTCTCTCTGACTGTTCTTCAACACAGGGAATTGGCTGTTGTTCCCAATGACGCAGATGTCGGAGGTGGGTATCAGAGTAGATACTGAACGGTTGAGGTTCTGTGTTTTCCTGTGGAAAGAGGTCTGAGGATCCAGAGTCGGATCAGATTTGCAGTGACAATCCATCAATATGTTCCGTTGATGAAGAAGACGGGTGCGGCCTAAGAGGCCTTTTTCGGTGAGCAGGTCAAATGCCAGAGTGGTTTTCACGGGACCAGTTGGAAATGTGGTCCGGGTCTCACCTGCACATGCACCGGAATATAATCCTAATGGTCAGGATATTGCTCCTGTGGTGTCTGCTCAGTTCTCACCTCCTAGAGGGACGAAGGTTCGGTATCCAGGATTAGATCCTGGTGTCCATGCATGCAGATCTCTGAGGCTGGAGAGCAGTCCTTACAGGGGAAGTATTTCCAGAGGAAAAGGTCAAGCTGCGAAGCTTGTCTGCAATAAGTTTTCTTAAAGTAAGAGCTATTTTATTTTAACGAACATATTCTTCGTGATCTGCCCGTGTTAATTCTGTCGGGCGACTTGACAGCAGTGGCGTAAGTAAGCCGCTAGGGCGGAACAAGGAGAAAAGTGGCAATGGCAGAAGCCGCAAAAGTTTTCCGCTAGGTGGAAAAACTGGTAAACGTTATATTAGCAGTCTTCGTTCCGGATGTAAACGACGGAGAAATAGATTTCCTCTGCAGACGCGATCTCCTTCCGGGTGAAATACAGTCGTCATCGTGAAGTTTTCACAGAAGTGGCAAGTCTTTGAGGAGTGCCTCAATTGGACATGTTGGCGTCTCGCCTCAACAAGAGACCTCAGGGATATTGTTCCAGGTCAAGGGACACTCAAGCTATAGTAGTGGACGCCCTCGTGACACCTTGGGTGTTTTCAGTCGGTCTATGTGTCCCCTCCGCTTTCACTCTTCTGAAGGTGATAAACGTAAGAAGAACAGAGCTTCAGGCGATCCTCATTGTTCCGGTCTAACCAAGGAGGGCTTGGTATCCAGTTCTTCAAGATTTACTCATAGTAGATCCCTGGCCTCTTCCTCTACGTGAGGAACTGTTACAGCAAGATCCAGTCGTGTATCAAGACTTACCGCGGCTGTGTTTGACAGCGTGGCGGTTGAACGTCATATCCTAGCCCGAAAGGGTATCCCCAAGTAATTTCCACACTTCTTCAGGCTAGAAAAGAAGTAACGGCAAAGCCATACCACCGTATTTGGCGTAAATATGTGTCTTGCTGTGAATCCTAGAAGGCTCCTACGGAAGACTTTCAGCTGGGTCGTTCTTCTCCATTCTTTGCAAGCAGGTGTGGATGCAGGCCTAAAGTTAGGCTCTGTTTTAGGGCAGTTTTGGCCTTATAAATTTTCTTTAAAAAAAAAAGAAAAAAGAATTGGCCACCTTTCCGGAAGTTCAGACTTTCGTGAAAGGAGTACTGCACATCCAACCTCCATTTGTGCCCCCATTGGCACCGTGGGATCTTGACGTGGTGTTGTGTTTCTTGTGTCACACTGATTGGAACCTTTATTAAAGGTTGTGTTAAAATTTCTCTCTTGGAGAGTGGTCATGCTATTGGCTTTGGGCGACCGCAAGGCGGGTGTCGGAAGTAGCGGCTTTGTCTTACAAGAGCCCCTGTTTGATCTTCCAAGTCGATAAAATTGAGAACTCGGATAATAGTTCTGCCAAAAGTGGTTTCTGTGTTTCGCAGAAACCAGCCTATTTTGATGCCTGTGGTTACTTAAGCATTGGCTAATTCAAAGTCTCTCGATGTAGTCAGGGTTTTGAATATTTATGTCGCCAATTTGGCTCAGTTTGGGGAAACAGAGGCTCTGTTTGTCCGGTATGCTCCCAGCAGGATTGGGGCGCCTGCGTCTATGCAGTCTGTTACAAGCTGGATCTGTGATACGATTCAGCGTGCTCGATCTACAGCTGGATTGCCGTTACCGAAGTCGGTGGAGACCCATTCTGCTAGGAAGATGGGCTCTTCTTGGGTGGATGCCCGAGGAGTCTCGGCGGTTCAATTTTTCCGAGCGGTTACTTGGTCGGGTTCAAACACTTTTGCTAAGCTCTACAAGTTTGATACCCTGGCTGATGGGGACCTCATGGTTGCTCAATCGGTGCTGCAGAGTCGTCCGCACTCTCCCGCCCGGTCTGAAGCTTTGGTATAAACCCCATGGTCCTTACAGAGTCCCCAGCATCCTCTAGGACGTATGAGAAAATACCGGTAGGTATTAAAATCCTATTTTAAGGGAGACATTCTTTTCGGAGAAGCCTCAACAAGATAGTGGCTGACTAAGCTTCTGCTAAAACAGCATGTACTGCTCCTTAGGTGCCGAAGGCTAAGAGTACTCCATTTCGCTACTTTCGTCCTTCAGGGAAATCAAAAGGTCAGGCGTACCCAAAACAGATTTGCACTTCCAAACCCAATAAGCCCAAACCCAAAAGGGGCTGGGCTTATTGGGTCAGCCTGCTTCCAAAACTGACAAGCCTGCCGCATAACGGGGTGGGCCTCCCTCTGGGGGATCCCAGGGTGGGGGGCCGACTTCTAGGGTATACCCAGGAATGGTTGAGGACCACTTCTGATGCCTGGGTACGGGAAGTCGTCACTCGAGGTTACGCCGTATCCTTCAAGAATCGTCCCCCTCATCGATTTTACCTGACAGGCGTCCCTTCGGATCAGGTGAAGGCAAAAACTCTTAATTCGGTGGTACAGTCCCTCCCGGACACAGGAGTGGTAGTACAGGTGCCTCTGGCTCAGAGAGGCAAGGGGTACTATTCACAGCTGTTCCTAGTCCCGAAACCGAATGGGTCCTCCCGGCCCATTCTCAACCTCAAGTCCTTGAACAAATTTGTGACGACTTCTCTGAGGAAGCCGCTGAATTCACTAAAGGCGGAGAAATGCGTAAGAGGTCTTCATTACTTGTCCGGTACCGGTCCGACTCTACATCTACCTGCAGGCACCTTTACCACTGTTTGGATACTCCAGATATGGCACCTACAACGGGATAATTAAAGCACCAGGAGCCGGGAGATACCACTACATGGGATCAAAGGATTAAGCAGGTTTATTATTCACCTATCAGTGAGGACCACTGTCATTGTCTTAAAGCTAAAATAAACAGCATGCTGTACTAACCATTAACATTATCTCTGACGGCTGTTGCAACTAATCAGCCACTATCAGTGGCACTAATCATTGCTCTGCTAATTATTTCTAACTATAAAGAGTCAAGAGACTAAATAATCAGCTGAACTTGAAAAGCTTGTGTACTAACCATTACCAATAAGGCTTGGAACTAAATTGCACTTCGTCTAATGCTTTGCAGGACTGACCGGCACGTATGATGAGATTTGTTCTTAACAATTATTGAATTCTCTAAATTGTAGTAATAAAGGTACATATCTTTTTAATAAGCGCTGCTATTTGTGTATTTAGTTTGTGTTTTCTAAGGGTAGAGTACCCTCCCTTTTTAACAGCTGCTATTTGATTAGTATGTTCCTTTATGGTGATTTTAATTTATGTGCACCCATTCTACCTAGCAACTAGCGCCGAGACATTTTTTGTTTAAGTCGTGTCACGATCCGGGTATCTGGACGCCATTTCTTACCCATCAGATGCCTCCTAAGGCTGGCTCAGCGCTCCAGGACCGGATCCCATCTGTTATCCTAATGTTCACATTCCTGCATCCTCTCCTGTCTCTCTGAGACGCTGTCACAGTAACGCCTTATTACATCTGGCATGGCGTCTCCCGCGGCCTCCGCCGCCGTCCCTGAGCTTCTGCATGCAGAGTGTCAGAGTGGCGATTACGTCAGCCGCGGCCTCCGCTGTGTCCGCGTGGTTGGATGTGCACTTGTCAGCCTGGCGTCTCCTGTCTCCAGTGGCCGGCGCCGCCATTACTGTTTTCATTACCACATGGATTACAAACCAAACTTCCCTCCAAGTGTCTGAATGGGCGCAGCCATCTTGGATTCTGTCAGCTGATCATTTCCTCCAATCTGTTGTCAGTATTGTTAATCTGCATAATTGCCTAGCCAATCCCTTCCTTGCTGCAGGTATAAATACACTGTGCCTGAGCAAGGAAGGCGTCAGTGCTTTGGTTGTCAAACCTAGTTCCTGTTTGTCTCTCTCCTGTGATTGTCTTCCAGGTTCCAGCTCCTGTCTCAAGACTTCCACCATAGAGACCCGCACCAGCATTCCACCTGCGGTGTAGCCTGACTCTCCAATCCATTGTGGATTCATCTGTTTCCAGCTACAACATTACCTGCTTCCAGCTCAGCTTCCAGCAGAGTACAGCTTCCCTTAAAGGGCCGGTGTCCTTTCTACACTTTACCACTCTCCACCGGTATTATTATTTCTCCGCTCTCAAGTTCTACATTTCAGTTCATATTTCATCGCTCCCAAGTTCATTTATTATTTAACTGGTTCCAGCCAGTATCCACTCCGTGCTAACAACAGTCTGGTTCCAGCCAGTATCCACAGCAGCTGTTTTATCTTCAGCAACCCAGCTTTTCCTGGAACACCAGCTGGCACAATCCTGGGTTATCTCCATTGCTACAGTCGGGCCTGGTAAGGACTTACCATCTAGAAGATCATAAGAACTATCTCACACTACCAGTGCCCTGTGGCTCCTGCCATCCTGTAGTACCCAGGAACAGTATTTATTCTTTGCTGACTTTTACGTTTTCTTTTACTGCTGCTGTGTTGCGGAGTTGTCATAATAAACATCATTGACTTTTATCCAAGTTGTCGTGGTCACGCCTTCGGGCAGTTATTATTCATGTTACTTACATGTCCAGGGGTCTGATACAACCTCCCAGGTTCCGGTACATCTCAGCCCCTACAACTGAGGCTGCCTCCCGTCAGCTCAGGCCCTCAGTTGTGACAGTAAGCACTGACCTAATGAATCCAGCCGGAGACCAGGATCAAGCGGCCAGGCCGATGCAAGAACTGGCAGCCCGACTAGAACATCAGGAGGCTGCACAGGGCCACATCATCCGCTGTCTCCAGGATCTCTCTACTCGGCTGGATGGGATTCAGACAACTCTCCGTGGATCAGGCGCGTCTGGTGCGTCAACCACAGTGACTCCAGCTATAACCCCACCCACCTTACCCATTTCTGCTCCACGTCTTCATCTTCCAACGCCAGCAAAATTTGACGGATCTCCAAGATTCTGCAGGGGATTTCTCAACCAGTGTGAGATTCAGTTTGAGCTACAACCTGGCAATTTTCCCAGTGACCGTACAAAAATTGCCTACATTATTTCTCTTCTCAGTGGCTCAGCCCTTGATTGGGCATCACCGTTATGGGAGAGGTCCGACACCCTGCTATCTTCCTACACTGCCTTCGTGTCAACATTCAGGCGCATCTTCGACGAGCCAGGCCGGGTAACCTCAGCTTCATCCGAGATTCTCCGTTTACGCCAGGGGTCACGTACTGTAGGACAATATCTGATACAGTTCCAGATCCTGGCATCCGAACGAACGACGAGGCCCTGTATGCTGCATTCTGGCATGGCTTATCTGAGCGTATTAAAGATGAGTTAGCTACCAGAGACTTACCTTCTAAGTTAGATGAGCTAATCTCACTCTGCACGAAAGTTGATTTACGTTTCAGAGAGAGAGCAACTGAGCGTGGAAGATCATCTGCTCCAAAATCTTCTGCTCCTCCTCCTCGTCAACTGTCACCATCTAAAGATGAGCCCATGCAACTTGGCCGTTCCCGTTTAACTCCTGCTGAGCGCCGAAGACGTCTCTCCGAGTTTCTCTGTCTCTATTGTGCAGCTCCGTCTCACACCATTAATGCCTGTCCCAAACGTCCGGGAAACTCCAAATCCTAGCTCGCCAAGGAGAGGGCCGGCTAGGAGTAATGATCTCCTCTCCATCTCCTCAAGATTGTAATCTCCCAGTCTCGCTTCAAGTTGCTCAACGTTATCGGAACGTCATTGCCCTCCTTGATTCCGGAGCAGCTGGGAACTTTATTACCGAAGCCTATGTTAAACGGTGGTCCCTACCCACCGAGAGACTTCCTTCGTCCATTTCTTTAACTGCCGTGGATGGCAGCAAAATTTTTGATGCAGTTATTTCTTTAAGGACTCTACCAGTTCGTCTGAGAGTGGGAGTTCTTCATTCCGAACTTATTTCTTTTTTAGTGATTCCAAGAGCCACACATCCTGTGGTCCTGGGCCTTCCATGGCTCCGTCTTCACAATCCTACAATTGATTGGACGACTACGCAAATCCTGGCATGGGGTTCCTCCTGTGCTGAGACATGTTTGTTTAAAGTATTGCCTGTCTGTTCTTCCTCCCCCAGGTCGTCTGATGTTCCACCTCCTCCATATCAAGATTTCACGGATGTGTTCAGTAAAGCTTCTGCTGATATCCTTCCTCCTCATAGAGAATGGGACTGTCCGATTGATCTCGTTCCAGGGAAGGTTCCACCTCGAGGCCGAACTTATCCGTTGTCTCTGCCTGAGACGCATTCTATGGAGGAATATATTAAAGAGAACCTAGCAAAGGGGTTCATTCGACCTTCTTCTTCTCCAGCCGGCGCAGGCTTCTTTTTTGTAAAAAAGAAAGATGGTGGTCTGCGGCCGTGCATCGACTACAGAGGTTTGAACGACATTACCATCAAGAACCGTTATCCTTTACCCCTGATTACTGAGCTCTTTGACAGAGTTAGCGGAGCTACCATCTTTACAAAGCTGGACTTGCGAGGTGCATACAATCTCATCCGGATCCGTGAGGGTGACGAGTGGAAGACCGCCTTTAACACCCGTGACGGACATTATGAGTACCTCGTCATGCCCTTCGGATTGAGCAATGCTCCAGCTGTCTTCCAGCATTTTGTCAATGAGATCTTCAGAGACATTCTATACCGTCATGTCGTGGTCTATCTAGACGATATCCTCATTTTTGCCAACGATTTAGAGGAACATCGTTTTTGGGTTAAAGAGGTTCTGTCCCGTCTCCGTGTCAATCATCTCTATTGCAAATTAGAAAAATGCGTCTTTGAAGTCAAGTCCATTCCGTTTTTAGGGTACATTGTGTCCGGTTCCGGACTAGAGATGGATCCTGAGAAACTACAAGCAATCCAAAATTGGCCGGTACCCTTAACCCTCAAAGGGGTCCAGAGGTTCTTAGGGTTCGCCAACTATTACCGAAAGTTTATACGAGACTTTTCCACCATTGTGGCGCCTATTACTGCTTTCACTAAGAAGGGTGCTAACCCGTCCAAGTGGTCTGAAGAAGCCATGCAAGCATTTCATCTTTTAAAACAAAGGTTCATCTCTGCGCCTGTTCTGAAACAGCCTGACATCGACTCTCCTTTCATCTTAGAGGTGGATGCCTCCTCCGTTGGAGTAGGAGCGGTGTTATCTCAGAGGGCTAAAGATGGCCATTTACACCCTTGCAGTTTCTTCTCCCGGAAGTTCTCCCCAGCTGAGCGCAACTATGCCATTGGCGACCAGGAGTTGCTAGCCATCAAGCTCGCTCTAGAAGAGTGGAGGTATCTGTTGGAGGGAGCTTCTCATTCAATCACCATACTTACAGACCACAAGAACCTTTTATACCTGAAGGGCGCACAATGTCTCAACCCTCGTCAGGCCAGATGGGCACTTTTCTTTTCCAGGTTCGACTTTAAACTCCAGTTCTGTCCGGGCTCTCAGAATCGCAAGGCCGATGTCCTTTCCCGCTCATGGGAGCAAGAAAATGAGTCAGAGTCTTCAGACAAGCATCCTATTATAAATCCGTTGGCATTCTCCACGGTAGGGATGGACTCTACGCCCCCATCAGGGAAAAGTTTTGTGAAGCCGATGCTAAGGAAGAAGCTCATGCATTGGGCCCATGCTTCCCGTTTTGCCGGACATACAGGTATCCAAAAAACCCTGGAGTTTATCTCTAGGTCCTATTGGTGGCCAACTCTGAAAAAGGACGTCTTGGAGTTTATTGCATCTTGCCCAAAGTGTGCCCAACATAAAGTATCCCGCCAGTCTCCTGCGGGGCAACTGGTTCCACTATCCGTTCCCCGTCGACCATGGACCCACTTGTCGATGGATTTCATTACAGACTTACCCATGTGCAACAAGTTCAATACCATCTGGGTGGTAGTTGACCGGTTCACCAAGATGGCACACTTCATTCCTCTCACCGGTCTTCCGTCAGCTTCCAAGTTGGCTCAAGTATTCATACAAGAGATCTTCCGACTCCACGGTCTTCCTGAAGAAATTATCTCAGATCGAGGAGTTCAATTCACAGCCAAATTCTGGCGAAGTTTATGTCAAGTCCTCCAAGTCAAGCTAAAGTTTTCCACGGCTTACCATCCTCAGACCAATGGTCAAACCGAGAGGGTGAATCAGGACTTGGAGGCCTTCCTCCGCATCTATGTGTCCTCCTCTCAAGATGACTGGGTTCAATTACTTCCCTGGGCCGAGTTCTGTCATAACAACCAGTATCATTCTTCATCTGCTTCAACACCATTCTTCACTAACTTTGGATTCCACCCTAAAGTCCCTGAGTTCCAACCGCTTCCAGCAACTTCTGTTCCCGCAGTGGATATCACCTTGCATCAGTTTGCCAATATCTGGAAGAGCGTACGATCAGCTCTGCTCAAGGCATCGTTCAGGTACAAGAAGTTTGCGGATAAGAAGCGTCGAGCAGTTCCTGCTCTCAAGGTGGGTGATCGGGTATGGTTATCCACGAAGAATTTGAGGTTAAGAGTTCCCAGTATGAAGTTTGCACCTCGCTATATCGGTCCTTTCAAGATTGAACAAGTCATCAATCCTGTTGCTTACAGACTCCAGTTGCCTCCCTTCTTAAAAATACCCAGGACATTCCATGTTTCCCTGTTGAAACCGCTGATCTTGAATCGGTTTCATTCCTCACTTCCTCCAACTCCGAAAGTCCAAACTCAACGAGGCGTTGAGTATGAAGTGGCCAAGATCCTGGACTCACGTCACCGTTACGGTCAACTACAATATCTTATTGACTGGAAGGGTTATGGTCCTGAGGAACGTTCATGGACCAATGCTTCTGATGTCCATGCTCCTGCCTTGGTCCGGAGATTCCATTCCAAGTTTCCTCAAAAGCAAAGAAGTGTCCTGGGGCCACTCCTAAAGGGGGGGGTGCTGTCACGATCCGGGTATCTGGACGCCATTTCTTACCCATCAGATGCCTCCTAAGGCTGGCTCAGCGCTCCAGGACCGGATCCCATCTGTTATCCTAATGTTCACATTCCTGCATCCTCTCCTGTCTCTCTGAGACGCTGTCACAGTAACGCCTTATTACATCTGGCATGGCGTCTCCCGCGGCCTCCGCCGCCGTCCCTGAGCTTCTGCATGCAGAGTGTCTGAGTGGCGATTACGTCAGCCGCGGCCTCCGCTGTGTCCGCGTGGTTGGATGTGCACTTGTCAGCCTGGCGTCTCCTGTCTCCAGTGGCCGGCGCCGCCATTACTGTTTTCATTACCACATGGATTACAAACCAAACTTCCCTCCAAGTGTCTGCATGGGCGCAGCCATCTTGGATTCTGTCAGCTGATCATTTCCTCCAATCTGTTGTCAGTATTGTTAATCTGCATAATTGCCTAGCCAATCCCTTCCTTGCTGCAGGTATAAATACACTGTGCCTGAGCAAGGAAGGCGTCAGTGCTTTGGTTGTCAAACCTAGTTCCTGTTTGTCTCTCTCCTGTGATTGTCTTCCAGGTTCCAGCTCCTGTCTCAAGACTTCCACCATAGAGACCCGCACCAGCATTCCACCTGCGGTGTAGCCTGACTCTCCAATCCATTGTGGATTCATCTGTTTCCAGCTACAACATTACCTGCTTCCAGCTCAGCTTCCAGCAGAGTACAGCTTCCCTTAAAGGGCCGGTGTCCTTTCTACACTTTACCACTCTCCACCGGTATTATTATTTCTCCGCTCTCAAGTTCTACATTTCAGTTCATATTTCATCGCTCCCAAGTTCATTTATTATTTAACTGGTTCCAGCCAGTATCCACTCCGTGCTAACAACAGTCTGGTTCCAGCCAGTATCCACAGCAGCTGTTTTATCTTCAGCAACCCAGCTTTTCCTGGAACACCAGCTGGCACAATCCTGGGTTATCTCCATTGCTACAGTCGGGCCTGGTAAGGACTTACCATCTAGAAGATCATAAGAACTATCTCACACTACCAGTGCCCTGTGGCTCCTGCCATCCTGTAGTACCCAGGAACTGTATTTATTCTTTGCTGACTTTTACGTTTTCTTTTACTGCTGCTGTGTTGCGGAGTTGTCATAATAAACATCATTGACTTTTATCCAAGTTGTCGTGGTCACGCCTTCGGGCAGTTATTATTCATGTTACTTACATGTCCAGGGGTCTGATACAACCTCCCAGGTTCCGGTACATCTCAGCCCCTACAACTGAGGCTGCCTCCCGTCAGCTCAGGCCCTCAGTTGTGACAAGTTGCATCAGCAGTACCTGAGGTTTGCGGTAGGCAACCTCCATTACCAATTTCGGGCGTTACCTTTTGGTTTGACCACAGCTCTGCGAGTCTTCACCAAGGTCATGGCGGTAATGACGGCTGTACTCCGCCGTCAAGGTGTCAGGATCCTACCATTGAAAAATGTGTAACAACTGCGCTGTATATGTGTTTAAGCTGCTCAGTTTAAAAACAACACTAATAAAACATATATAACGAGCGCTACAGATTCTATAAAATGTCTGGGCTTAAATATATGAAAAACTCTGCTGACATGAATAGTTGTATATGTACAGTGGCACCTGTGAAAAAAGTTTTTTTTTTGTTATTTATGCAATATGTTTACAACTCCTTTATGGAGTAAATGGGTTGAGCTCAGTCCGTTCCAATTCACAATATGTTTGTGAATATCCTAACTGTCCCTACCTCCTAGTTGATCCCGTACACAAGTTGTGAAGGTGATGTTGAAGTCCTTTTGTCCCGCACCGCTGCATCCAGCGGTAAAGGATCGCGGCTTGATGTCGGGTCGCGGCTCGATGAAGTTTGGGCCGGAGAGATGGTTTTCTGTAGCTCTATGCCTCCCTATGGAGGCATAGAGCTACAGAACACCATCTCTCCGGCCCGAACTTCCCGACGCCTAGCCGCAGTGTGACGTCATCGAGCCGCGACCCGACATCAAGCCGCGATCCTTTACCGCTGAACGCAGCGGAGCGGGACTGGAGGACTTCAACATCACCTTCACAACTTGTGTACAGGATCGACTAGGAGGTAGGGACAGTTATGATATTCACAAACATATTGTGAATTGGAACGGACTGAGCTCAACCCATTTATTCCATAAAGGAGTTGTAAACATATTGCATAAATAACCAAAAAAATATTTTTTTTCACAGGTGCCACTGTACATATACAACTATTCATGTCAGCACAGTTATTCATATATTTTAGCCCAGATATTTAATAGAATCTTTAGCGCTCGTTATATATGTTTTATTAGGATCCTACCGTACCTGGTCGACTTGTTGATCCTGGCAAATTCCCCAGAAATTCTCCTACGCCATCTGGATCTGACTATCCAGTTTCTTCAAACCCACAAGTGGCTCATCAACTGAAAGAAATCTTCCCTGGTCCCTGCTCAGAGCATGGTGCACCAGCGGTTGTTCTTGTCTCAGGAGAAAGTCCTGAAGCTTCAGGACAGGATTTGATGCTTCCTATCTCATCCGCAAGTGTCGATACATTTGGCAATGCAAGTGCTTTGTCTCATGGTGTCGGCTTTCGACATGGTGGAGTACACTCAATTCCATTCCCGCCCTCTGCAGAAGCTGATTCTTGCCAAGTTGGACGGCCTGCCTCAACGGATCGGGTCTCAAATGATCTCCTTGTCTCCGGAGGTCCGTCTGTCACTGAGCTGGTGGCTTCAGGACCAACGATTGAGCAGGGGTCGTCCCTTCTGGAACTCCAACTGGGTCCTTCTGACGACGGATGTCAGTCTGAGAGGTTGGGGCATGGTGTTGGAGCAACAATCCCTTCAGGGTCGGTGGACCAAGGAGGAGTCTCTACTCCCGATAAACACTCTGGAATTGCGGGCGGTGTTCAACTCATTGAACTTGGCCCAGCATTTAATACAGAACAGACCTGTTCAAGTACAGTCGGACAATGCCACCACGGTGGCGTACATCAATCATCAAGGCGGCACTCGAAGCTGCATGGCATTAAGGGAAGTATCACGGATTTTTCAGTGGGTGGAACGCCATCTGTCAGCCATATCGGCAGTGTTCATTCCGGGGGTCCTAAACTGGGAAGTGGACTTTCTCAGTCGTCAGGACGTACACCGGAGAGTGGAGTCTCCATACAGAAGTGTTTCAACTCCTCGTGGACAAGCGGGGCCTTCCAGATGTGGACCTGATGGCATCTCGACACAATCACATGGTTCCGGTCTTCGGAGCAAGGACAAGGGATCCTCAAGCAGCGTTCATGGACGCACTAGCAATTCCATGGAACTTTCGACTGCCATACGTGTTCCCTCCGGTGTCACTCCTGCCCTGAGTAATAAGGAAGTTCAAGCAAGAAGGAGGAATCCTACTTCTGATCGCTCCAGCGTGGCCCAGATGGCATTGATTCTCAGACCTTCAGGATCTCTCAATAGAGCGTCCCCTTCTACTTCCGCAGCGCCCAGATCTCCTCGTTCAGGGCCTCTGTGTATATCAGGATTTAGCCTGATAGGCTTTGATGGCGTAGCTCTTGAAGCTTCCGTCTTAAGGGCTAAAGGATTTTCTGAGGCAGTCATTCAAACCATGTTGAAGGCCCAGAAACCGACTTCTGCTCGGATTTATCAAAGGGTCTGGAATTCTTACTTTGCTTGGTGTGCATCTAACAATCATGACGCTTACAAGTAAAGTACGGCCAAACTTTTGGCCTTTCTACAACAGGGCCTGGACTTGGGCCTTCGTCTAGCCTCCCTCAAGGTTCATATTTCTGCTTGTCGGTTTGGTGCCAGAGAAAAAAATGCAACTTTACCTGATGCTCATACATTTACTCAGGGTGTGTTGCAGCTTCAATCTCCTTACGTCCCGCCTGTGGCTCCTTGGGACTTGACGTGGTTCTAGAGGCGTTGCAAGGGTCTCCGTTTGAGCCTCTTAAATCGGCAGAGCTTAAGTGGCTTTCGCTTAAGGTGTTATTTCTGCTGGCTATTGCCTCTGCCAGACGGATTTGGGTGCTTTGTCCTGTTAAGGGGGGTACTCACGGAGAGATCCATGCTTAAAATCTAAGCAATCTGACTAGATTGCTTAGATTTTAAGAACAGATCACTCGTGTGTACCCCCCACAGCAATAGCGATGCACGGCCCCGCGTATCGCTATCGCCGGTGCTAGAATGGCCTGCATGCAGGCTCAATCTAGCATGTTGCTCATTTCACCCGCTGGTTGAAATGAGCGGCCCCTCCATCCTCCCCCGCATCTCTCAGCACACATCACGCTGTGCTGAGCGGCGGGAGAGATGTGTGCTGAGTGGTTCGCTCAGCACACATCTCTCCCGTGTATATGGCCCTTAAGTCACCATATCTGATTTTTACCGTGACCGGGCGGTTCGTAGAACACACCCCGGGTATCTACCTAAGGCGGTATCTTCTTTCCACCTTAATCAGGAGATTGTGGTTCCGGCCTTTGCCTCTCCTGGATTGTCTTCCAAAGAGCGTTCTTTGGATGTGGTACGGCCTCTCCGTATCTATGTGAAGAGGACAGTTCCTATCAGAAAGTCTGATTCTCTCTTTGTACTGTTTGGTTTTCACAAACGTGGCTGGCCTGCTCAGGCAAACCTTGGCCAGATGGATTAAAATGGTGATTGCACATGCTTATGTACAGGCTGGTCATCCAGCTCCTGTTACTATAAAGGCCCGTTCTACTTGGTCTGTTGGACCTTCTTGGGCGGCCCGCCGTGGTGCGACCCTTGAGCAATTGTGCAAGGCAGCTACGTGGTCCTCAGTGAACACATTCATAAGGTTCTATGCCTTCAATACTGCCGCCTCCCAGGATGCTTCCTTTGGACGCCGGGTTCTTGTGCCAGCTACAGTGCGTCCCCTCCCATAAGGAACTGCTTTAGGACATCCCCAATGTCATTGCCTGTGGAGCCCAGTGTACCCCGCAGCAGAAAACGAGATTTATGGTAAGAACTTACCGTTATTAAATCTCTTTCTGCGAGGTACACTGGGCTCCACAGGGCGCCCACCCTGACGCACTTAGCTTCTTTGGGTTGGTATGGCATTAGCCGCTGACACCCTCTCCTGTCGTGAGAATGTGGTGTATGTGGCTACTAACAGTTGCCGTCTCTTTTACCTGCTACTGCATTGGACTGGTTAACAAAAACTGAGCTCCTGTGCACAGAGGCGGGGTTATAGAGGAGGTGGCGCTATGCATTCTGGGAACAGTCAACGATTTGAGCCTGTTGGTGCCTCGGATCAAGATCCTACTCTACACCCCAATGTCATTCCCTGTGGAGCCGTGTACCCCGCAGAAAGAGATTTAACAACGGTAAGTTCTTAACATAAATCTCATTATTCCATGCTGGCCATGAGTGAGCATCATGGCCGCCTTGAATTATTCTCTGCATCAAGTCCTATGTGTCCTGCTACATGTTACACTCTGCATTTAGTTGGTCATTCCGAGTTGATTGCTAGCTGCATTTGTTCGCAGCACTGCAATCAGGCTAAAAAACGGCAGTTCTGCGCATGAAGCGCAATGCGCACACGCGATGTACGGGCACAATGAACTATGTAGTTTTGCACATGGCTAGCGAAGCCTTTCAGTCGCACTGGTTGCCGCAGAGTGATTGACATGAAGTGGGCGTTTCTAGGTGGCAACTGACCGTTTTCAGGGAGTGTTCGGAAAAATGCAGGCGTGCCAGGGAAAACGCAGGCGTGGCTGGGCGAAAGCTGGTCGGGTGTGTGATGTCAAATCCGGAACTGAATAGTCTGATGTGATCGCAAGCGCTGAGTAGGTTTTGAGCTACTCTGAAACTACACAAATTTTTTTTTGCAGGCACTCTGCGATAAAAACGTTTGCACTTCTGCTAAGCTAAAATACACTCCCAGTGAGCAGTGGCATAGCGTTTGCACGGCTGCTAAAAACTGCTAGCGAGCGATCAACTCGGAATGACCCCCTTAGTCCTCATCCAACCATACAGCAGAATCACTGGTCATTTCCAAACACAGAGAGAGAGTTATGGGGGTGGAAGGGTCACACTGCTGGAGGGAGAGAGGCTACAAAGGAAACAATAGAAGAAGTTGGCTAACTAAAGCTTCGTGTAGACAGGCCCAACACTTATACTGGAAACCATGGCCCTCATTCCGAGTTGTTCGCTCGCAAGCGGATTTTAGCAGATTTGCTCATGCTAAGCCGCCGCCTACTGGGAGTGAATCTTAGCATCTTAAAAATGCGAACGATGTATTCGCAATATTGCGATTACACACCTCGTAGCAGTTTCTGAGTAGCTCCAGACTTACTCGGCATCTGCGATAATTTCAGTGCTTGTCGTCCCTGGTTTGACGTCACAAACACACCCAGCGTTCGCCCAGACACTCCTCCGTTTCTCCGGCCACTCCTGCGTTTTTTCCGGAAACGGTAGCGTTTTTCCCACACGCCCATAAAACGGCCTGTTTCCGCCCAGTAGCACCCATTTCCTGTCCATCACATTACGATCGCCAGAACGATGAAAAAGCCGTGAGTAAAAATCCTAACTGCATAGCAAATTTACTTGGCGCAGTCGCAGTGCGGACATTGCGCATGCGCATTAAGTGGAAAATCGCTGCGATGCGAAGATTTTTACCGAGCGAACAACTCGGAATGAGGGCCCATGTCCCTCCTGATCTATGCAGGTATGTATATCTATATGTCTCAGAATATGTTACATATATATATATATATATATATATATATATATATATATATATATATATATTGTGCTTTGTGTGTCTATGCTGCAAACCACCAAAATGTTGCAATTCTTTTATACACTGGACTTGGCTCTAATTTCCATTTATAATAAAACACAATTGAGATATTGAGAGGAGCAGCTGGAGGGGGACACCCACCCCCCACTCTCCACCAATGGGAGTGCACAGTAAATCTTGGGGCAAGCTGACCTAGCAGAAGTAGTCTGTGCTGATGGGTCAGTCATGTGGAACGCCGGCTTAGTTCTGCCTGGCTGGGCACAGCGCACGGAACATATCCCACAATGTGGAGCATGAATGAGGAACTCTGAGCCCCATGCTGGTCTGCTGCCGCTGGATGTAATCTGTTGTACATGGCCTCCTTACCTGCACACGATGCTTTATCGTCATGGATTTAGGCCGAGATGTTTGTTTATATCGCTCTTGGATATGATATAGATTAGCTCAACAAAGCAAGACAGATAGAGCATTTTATTCCACAGCAGTTACAAGAAGGAAATAAATGAAATAAGTCTTATTAAGGTGGAAAACTCAGCATGCAGTAAAAACATAATTGGTTACAAATAGTTAGTAAAACAAACATATTAAGGGGGAGATTTCAGAGGCAAACGCAGGATTTCTAGAGGGGGGTTTCCAAATGCAAACCATAATCTACCACTGTGCGGAGCAAATGCAGGAGTCTGGGGGAGCGGTAGAATAACCTAGTAATGACCCTGAGCATTGGTACTTTTTATACATTTGATACTGTATGGAATACAGTATTAATATTTAACGTTATAGATTGTCTATAGTATAGGCAGTATCAAACATATTTAAACAATATAAATAAGATAAGTGGTCAGGAAAAGGTTAAACATGCCATACTAAATCAATAAACAAATATAATAGAACCAGTAGTAGACAGAAGTGCACTTTCTAAGCACACATTCTCCCACCTCATGGAAAGGCTCCTGTCTCTTCTTCCTGGCAGCTACCTTCATATTATATACCATTGCTATTGTTATAATTTGAGCCACTTGCCAAGAGGAGGGGGGTTTCCAGGCAACCAGAAACCCCCCCTGCATTTGCCTATGGGAGATTTGTCAAAGCTTGCATAGAGTTAAAGTGGAGAGAGATAAAGTACTAACCAGTCAGCTCCTAGCTGTCTGTCACGATCCGGGTATCTGGACGCCATTACTTGCCTTTCAGATGTCTCCTGAGGCTGGCTCAGCGTTCCAAGGCCGGATCTCATCTGTGTCCACATTCTGCATATCCCTCCTGTCACGCTGAGACGCTGTCACAGCGGCGCCATGTTTGAATCCTGCATGGCGTCTCCTGTCCTCTGCGGCCGGCGCCGCCATTACTGTTATGTTTCCACATGGTTTCCAAACCAGCTTTCCCTCCAAGTTCTAACATGGGCGCAGCCATGTTGGATCCAATCACATGTCTCAGTTCCACCAATCCACTGCCTCTGGAAATCTGCATAATTGCCCAGCCAATGCCTGCATTGCTGCAAGTATAAGTATCCTGTGCCTGGGCCAGGAAATCGTCAGTGCTTTGTTTGTCATACCTTGTTCCAGTCTCTCTCTCCTGTGGTTGTTTTTACAGGTTCCAGCTCCTGTCTCCAGCATCCACTAAGAGACCCGAACCTGCCTACCATCCTGCGGTGCAGCCTGACTCTGCAGTCCTCCGTGGCTGATCCAGCTTCCAGCTTCCATCTATTAACCCATCTGCTTCCAGCAGCCTGCTCCCAGCAGATTCCAGTATCCTTAAAGTGCCGGTGTTGTTCCAGCGGATTCCTACTTATCAGCAGTATCCACTACCACCGGTAACCATCCTTCAACTCCTCTGTTTCCACGCTCCCTAGCATCTTACAGTTTCCACTCCGTGTATCATCACCTGGCTGGTTCCATCCAGCATTTACTCAGTGACTTTATCACCTGGCTGATCCCACTCAGCATCCACTCCGTGTCTTACCACCTGGCTGGTTCTATCCAGCAAACACAACAGCTGATTCAAGTTACCAGCTTCATCTATTCCATCTACTGGCATGTTCCTTGGTTATCTGCACTACTACAGCCAGGCCTGGTAAGGTTTTTCCATCAAGGACTTTAACAGCTGTTCTTAACCTACCAGTGCTCTGTTACACCTTCCATGGTCAAAGTGTTCCAGGAATATTATTTATTGCCACTGTCATCATTTGCTGTCTGTTGTTACACGGAGTTTGTCAATAAACTTTTAATTTACTTTTACCTGGTTGTCATGGTCACACCTTCGGGTTTCCTTTTAACACTTACATGTCCAGGGGTCTGATTAAACCTCCCCGGTTTAAGTTCCTCTCAGCCCCTACAACTGAGGCTTCCTCCTGTCAGCTAAAACCCTCAGTTGTGACAGTAAGCACTGACTATATGAATCCAGCTGGAGACCAGGATCAAGCGGTTAGGCCAATGCAAGAACTGGCAGCCCGACTTGAACATCAGGAGGCTGCACAAGGCCATATCATCTGCTGTCTCCAGGATCTCTCTACGCGGCTGGATGGGATTCAAACGACCCTCCGTGAACCTGACACGTCCGGTGCGTCCACCACAGTGACACCAGCTGTAACCCCACCCACCTTGCCCATTTCCATTCCACGTCTTCATCTTCCAACGCCAGCAAAATTTGACGGATCTCCAAGGTTCTGCAGGGGATTTCTCAACCAATGCGAAATCCATTTTGAGCTTCAACCTGGCAATTTCCCCAGTGACCGTACTAAAATTGCCTATATCATCTCCCTTCTCAGCGGCTCAGCCCTTGACTGGGCATCACCTTTATGGGAGAAGTCTGATCCCCTGCTGTCCTCCTATACTGACTTTGTGGCAACATTCAGGCGCATCTTCGACGAGCCAGGCCGGGTAACCTCTGCTTCATCTGAGATTCTCCGTTTACGCCAGGGAACACGTACTGTGGGACAGTATCTAATACAGTTCCAAATCCTGGCATCTGAACTGGCATGGAACGACGAGGCCCTGTATGCTGCATTCTGGCATGGCTTATCTGAGCGCATCAAGGATGAGTTAGCTACCAGAGACTTGCCCTCTAAGTTGGATGAGCTAATTTCATTATGCACGAAGGTTGATCTACGGTTCAGCAAAAGAGCAATTGAGCGGGGAAGGTCATCCACTCCAAAATCCTCTGCTCCTCCTCCTCGTCAACCGTCTCCGTCCGAAGATGAGTCCATGCAAATTGGTCGTTCCCGTCTATCCCCTGCTGAGCGCCGAAGACGTCTTTCCGAGTTCCTCTGTCTCTACTGTGCAGCTCCGTCTCACGCAATCAATGCCTGTCCCAAACGTCCGGGACTTCAAGTCCTAGCTCGCCAAGGAGAGGGCCGGCTAGGAGTAATGCTCTCCTCTCCATCTCCTCGTGATTGTAATCTCCCAGTCTCGCTTCAAATTGCTCAACGTTACAGGAACGTCATTGCCCTCCTTGATTCCGGAGCAGCTGGGAATTTCATAACCGAAGCTTATGTTAAACGGTGGTCCCTACCCACCGAGAGACTTTCCTCGTCCATCTCCTTGACTGCCGTGGATGGCAGCAAGATATTTGACGCAGTTATTTCTCTAAGGACTCTACCAGTTCGTCTGAGAGTGGGAGTTCTTCATGCAGAATTTATTTCCTTCCTAGTGATTCCAAGAGCCACACATCCAGTGGTTTTGGGCCTTCCATGGCTCCGCCTCCACAATCCATCGATTGACTGGACGACTACGCAGATACTAGCATGGGGTCCCTCCTGTGCTGAGACCTGTTTGTCCAAAGTGCTTCCTGTTTGTTCTTCTTTCCCCAGGTCGTCTGATGTTCCACCTCCTCCATATCAAGACTACAAGGACGTGTTCAGTAAAGCTTCTGCTGATATCCTTCCTCCTCATAGAGAATGGGACTGCCCAATTGATCTCATTCCAGGGAAGGTTCCACCTCGAGGCCGAACTTATCCGTTGTCTCTGCCTGAGACGCACTCCATGGAGGAGTACATCAAAGAGAACCTGGCGAAGGGTTTTATCCGACCTTCTTCTTCTCCAGCTGGCGCAGGCTTCTTCTTCGTTAAGAAGAAAGACGGTGGTCTGCGGCCGTGCATCGACTACAGAGGTCTGAACGACATTACCGTCAAGAACCGGTATCCTTTACCCTTGATTACGGAGCTCTTCGATAGAGTCAGCGGAGCAATCATCTTTACAAAGTTGGATTTGAGGGGTGCCTACAATCTCATCCGGATCCGTGAGGGTGACGAGTGGAAGACCGCCTTTAACACCCGTGATGGACATTATGAGTACCTCGTCATGCCCTTCGGATTGAGCAACGCTCCATCTGTCTTCCAGCATTTCGTCAATGAGATCTTCAGAGACATCTTATACCGCCATGTCGTGGTATATCTAGACGATATCCTCATCTTTGCCAATAATCTAGAGGAACATCGTTTCTGGGTAAAGGAGGTTCTGTCCCATCTCCGAGTCAATCATCTCTATTGCAAATTGGAGAAATGTGTTTTTGAAGTTAAATCCATTCCGTTTCTAGGTTACATTGTGTCCGGTTCCGGACTAGAGATGGATCCTGAGAAACTACAAGCAATCCAGAATCGACTCTCCTTTCATCCTTGAGGTGGATGCCTCCTCCGTTGGAGTAGGAGCGGTGCTATCCCAGAGGGCTAAAGATGGTCATCTACATCTTTGCAGTTTCTTCTCCTGGAAGTTCTCCCCAGCTGAGCGCAACTATGCCATTGGTGACCAGGAGTTGCTAGCCATCAAGCTCCCTCTAGAGGAGTGGAGATATCTGTTGGAGGGAGCTTCTCATTCAATTACTATACTTACCGACCACAAGAATCTTTTATATCTGAAAAGCGCACAATGTCTTAACCCTCGTCAGGCCAGATGGGCACTTTTCTTTTCCAGGTTCGACTTTAAACTCCACTTCTGTCCGGGTTCTCAGAATCGCAAGGCCGATGCCCTTTCCCGCTCATGGGAGCAAGAAAATGAGTCGGAGTCTGCGGACAAGCATCCTATTATTAATCCGTTGGCATTCTCCACGGTAGGGATGGACTCTACGCCTCCACCAGGGAAAAGTTTTGTGAAGCCGGTGTTAAGGAAGAAGCTCATGCATTGGGCCCATGCTTCCGGTTTTGACGGACATACAGGCATTCAGAAAACCCTTGAATTTATTTCTAGGTCCTACTGGTGGCCAACTCTGAAGAAGGACGTCATGGAGTTCATTGCTTCTTGCCCGAAGTGTGCCCAACACAAAGTCTCCCGCCAGTCGCCTGCAGGGCAACTGGTTCCATTATCTGTTCCCCGTCGACCGTGGACCCATTTGTCGATGGACTTTGTTACAGACCTGCCTATGTGCAACAAGTTTAATACCATCTGGGTGGTAGTTGACCGGTTCACCAAGATGGCACATTTCATACCCCTCACCGGTCTTCCGTCAGCTTCCAAGTTGGCTCAAGTGTTTATCCAAGAGATCTTCCGACTTCACGGTCTTCCTGAAGAGATCATCTCCGATCGTGGAGTACAATTCGTAGCCAAATTTTGGCGAAGTTTGTGTCAAGCCCTCCAAGTCAAGTTAAAGTTTTCTACAGCTTACCATCCTCAGACCAATGGTCAGACCGAGAGGGTGAATCAGGACTTGGAGGCCTTCCTCCGCATTTATGTGTCTTCCTCCCAAGATGACTGGGTTCAACTCCTTCCTTGGGCCGAGTTTAGCCACAACAATCAATACCATTCCTCATCTTCTTCAACACCATTCTTCATCAACTATGGATTCCACCCTAAAGTTCCAGAATTCCAACCGCTTCCAGCAACTTCTGTTCCAGCAGTGGATGTCACCTTGCGTCAGTTTTCAAATAACTGGAAGAATGTCCGCGCGGCCCTGCTTAAAGCCTCATTCAGGTACAAGAAGTTTGCCGATAGGAAGCGTAGAGCGGTTCCTGCTCTCAAGGTGGGTGATCGTGTATGGCTGTCCACGAAGAATTTGAGGTTGAGAGTTCCCAGCATGAAATTTGCACCTCGTTTCATCAGTCCTTTTAAAATTGAACAAGTCATCAATCCCGTTGCTTACAGACTCCAGTTACCTCCCTTCTTGAAAATACCCAGGACATTCCATGTTTCCCTGTTGAAACCGCTGATCCTGAATTTCTGCACTTCCTCCAGCTCCTAAAGTTCAGACTCAACGGGGAATCGAGTATGAGGTGGCCAAGATTCTGGACTCACGTTTCCGTTACGGTCAGTTGCAGTATCTTATTGACTGGAAGGGCTATGGTCCTGAAGAACGCTCTTGGACCAATGCCTCAGATGTCCATGCTCCTGTCTTGGTCCGGAATTTCCACTCGAAGTTTCCTCTAAAGCCTAAGAAGTGTCCTGGAGCCACTCCTAAAGGGGGGGGGGGTGCTGTCACGATCCGGGTATCTGGACGCCATTACTTGCCTTTCAGATGTCTCCTGAGGCTGGCTCAGCGTTCCAAGGCCGGATCTCATCTGTGTCCACATTCTGCATATCCCTCCTGTCACGCTGAGACGCTGTCACAGCGGCGCCATGTTTGAATCCTGCATGGCGTCTCCTGTCCTCTGCGGCCGGCGCCGCCATTACTGTTATGTTTCCACATGGTTTCCAAACCAGCTTTCCCTCCAAGTTCTAACATGGGCGCAGCCATGTTGGATCCAATCACATGTCTAAGTTCCACCAATCCACTGCCTCTGGAAATCTGCATAATTGCCCAGCCAATGCCTGCATTGCTGCAGGTATAAGTATCCTGTGCCTGGGCCAGGAAATCGTCAGTGCTTTGTTTGTCATACCTTGTTCCAGTCTCTCTCTCCTGTGGTTGTTTTTACAGGTTCCAGCTCCTGTCTCCAGCATCCACTAAGAGACCCGAACCTGCCTACCATCCTGCGGTGCAGCCTGACTCTGCAGTCCTCCGTGGCTGATCCAGCTTCCAGCTATTAACCCATCTGCTTCCAGCAGCCTGCTCCCAGCAGATTCCAGTATCCTTAAAGTGCCGGTGTTGTTCCAGCGGATTCCTACTTATCAGCAGTATCCACCACCACCGGTAACCATCCTTCAACTCCTCTGTTTCCACGCTCCCTAGCATCTTACAGTTTCCACTCCGTGTATCATCACCTGGCTGGTTCCATCCAGCATTTACTCAGTGACTTTATCACCTGGCTGATCCCACTCAGCATCCACTCCGTGTCTTACCACCTGGCTGGTTCTATCCAGCAAACACAACAGCTGATTCAAGTTACCAGCTTCATCTATTCCATCTACTGGCATGTTCCTTGGTTATCTGCACTACTACAGCCAGGCCTGGTAAGGTTTTTCCATCAAGGACTTTAACAGCTGTTCTTAACCTACCAGTGCTCTGTTACACCTTCCATGGTCAAAGTGTTCCAGGAATATTATTTATTGCCACTGTCATCATTTGCTGTCTGTTGTTACACGGAGTTTGTCAATAAACTTTTAATTTACTTTTACCTGGTTGTCATGGTCACACCTTCGGGTTTCCTTTTAACACTTACATGTCCAGGGGTCTGATTAAACCTCCCCGGTTTAAGTTCCTCTCAGCCCCTACAACTGAGGCTTCCTCCTGTCAGCTAAAACCCTCAGTTGTGACACTGTCATTTTTTAAAACACATCCTGTAACATGGCAGCTAAAAGCTGATTGCCTGGTACTTTATCTCTGTCCATGCCTGGTACTTTATCTCTCTCCACTTTATCTGTCCAAGTTAAGATACATATGCCCCTAAAATCAGGAACGCCGGACCAGCTCCCTGCAGCGACCTCTGCCACTGTGGCGCTTGTAGTGCGCATCCCCTTCTGAGGGTGTCCCATCCGGGATGGGGGGTTGTCTGTGACAGCTGTCACCGGTGGGTGATTATAGCCTCCCCATATGGCTCCCAAAAAAATGTGCGCCCCCCCCCCTTCATATACATATACAAAAAATTATATTTGCCTTCGGCGCTCACTTCTAAAAAGGGTTGTGGCTGCACCATGTTGGGCGTGGCTTTGCTGCAATGGGTGTGGAAAAGGCTACTTTTCATGGTCAAAGTGTCCCTTACACCACATTATGCCCCCACTGTAATGCCCCTGACACCATCATATGCCCCCACATGCCCCTGTGACCATATTATGCACCCACTGTAATGTCCCCAAGTCCCTGCCCCTGACACCATAATATGCCCCCACATGCCCTTCATCATATTATGCCCCCACTGTAATGTTCCTGACACCATATTATGCCCCCACTGTAATGCCCCTGACACCATAACATGCCCCCACATGCCCCTGTCACCATATTATGCCCACCACTGTAATGTCCCTGACACCATATTATGTCCCCCACTATAATGCCCCTATATGCTCCTGTCACCATATTATGCCCCCACTAATATGCCACAGTACCTGCTCGTTGTCAACGGGTTCTGCACATTGTCACTGCCACTCTCTGCAGTCCCCAGGAGCTGTTCGCGCCTGCTCCCAGTTCAAAGTATTGAAAATAACTGTGGCAAAATGGGGCATTTTTTAGCATCCAGCAATATAAGACCTGTATGTAATGTCTAAATGTATAATGGCATGTATTCTGTGACACAACATGGATGCCAACCTGTCCTCTAGGTGAACTCATAGCTACACAGATATGGGAGTAGAGGACACTTGATGTATAGTGAGGAGTCAGAGGTTAGTTTATGGGCCTTGTCTAAGAAGCTATAAACTATAGTTAGAAGAGACCTGACAGAAAAGTCAGGCCATGTCAAAAGAAAGCTGACCTCTTGAAACTTAAGAAGACAGCTGTTTCTGGTTTCTCACTGCCCAGGTACACAGCATTGAGAGTGTTAAGGAAAAGGTGGGGTGAGCAGCTGTGAGGGGGTTATATCTGCCCTCTTACCCACACTAGTTTGTTCATTTCTAAAGGGAAAGAGCTAAGAGCTGGGAATGCACCATTTCTCCTACAGCACGAAATCCCTCCACACTGAATGGCTAACTGCTGTTGAGTAAGTTAGGTTTCTGAAATTATCCTCCCTTTTGTTTTATTTGAAATTGTATCCTAATCTGTGTACTTTTAAATATTTCTCGAAATCTTTGTAACTCTTTTTTTTTTTTGTAACTAAAAGCTCTGAAGATATTCTTGAAATTAAACATCTAATTTCTAGTTTTGGTCTGTGTTTTGATGCCCAAAGGCCTCATGGTCCATGCTATTATTTTGTGACGTATTAATAATTGTGTGTGTAGGCCGGAACAAAGACGGGCTTGTGTTTAGACGCTAAAATCTTCTTGCTGGTAGCAGTGTTGTGTTTAAAGTAACCCAGTAGTCACGGACGACAATTCTCGGATTGGCGTATCTGGAGAATCGGTCGGTGGTCGTCACAATGACCTTCTCTAAATGGTCGCCGCCTCCTCTAGTATTCTAAAAAACTGTCTTCCATGAGACGGCAGACATTTTGGGAGGGACATTTTCAATAGTACTCGAGACAGAATACTGTAACATTCAGTTGCCATGTCCGCGGCTCCCCTTTGCTCCCCTGGCCCAAAAAACGGCACTGGTCTGAGGATGGGGTAAAAACCAGAACAGTCTGGAGTACACCGATCTTGAAAATTTGACATTGCATCCCCTCTCCCACAATAGAAACCTATGGGGGTTGCGGCTGCTGACGGGGGATGCGGTCAGAATCCCAGCAGTCAGGATCTCAACAGTCAGAAGACTAACAGTGTTTGGGTTAGGGCAGAGGTTCCCAAACTGTGTGCCATGGCTCCCTGGGGTTCCTCGGGACACTTGCAGGGGTGCCCTGGGTTGGTGGTCCAGGACCAATTCAAATTATTCATGGTCAATATAATAGGCAAAACCAGTGCTGGTGGCTGCCAGTCATAAAATATGTGGCCAAACAGAAGCAAATCTTGTCCCTCACCACACAACTGACCCTAAAGATGACATATAAACGCAATCTACTTAATGTAATATTTCTCTCTAAATTTCTCAATAAGAAATTTTTGGCCTAGGGGTGCCGTGAAGAAAAATTCTGATATTCTAGGGCGCCGTGATTCAAAAAAGTTTGGAAACCACTGGGTTAGGGTTAGGCACTATGGGTAGGGTTAGGCCAAGGGAGGGGGAGGTTAGGGTTAGGCTGCGGGAGGGGTTGGATAAGGTTACGGTGAAAATACTTACCAGGATGTGTCGGGATTCTGACTGTTGGGATAGCACTCAACACTCTGTCGGAAATGGAGGGACCACAGCAGATATCTACTACAATCCCTCCTTAATACATGTTAGTGATACTATATATTTGCAGCTATTCCCCGAAATGGCTGTTTTCAGGGAATATGCTGTAAATATTTAATAATAGGACCCTATGACCCTTCGCCATTAGCCATGTAAATTATAATTGCTTATCAGTGCGTATCTCAGCCATTAGCACTGTCATTTCAGGGCTATTCATTATTATTCACACTGATACAGGAAGCCACAGACTGAGAGTAATATAGTGGAAAGGGTATCCGGACACACATTAGGTCAACACCCATTGGGCGACACAGGAAACAGGTCGACGCGGCCATTAGGTCGACATGAACAAGGTCGACATGGAAAAAGGTCGACATGAGTTTTTAACTTTTTTTCTTACGTTTTTCATTCTTTACGATCCACGTGGACTACAATTGGGAATGGTAACCTGTGCTGAGCGCAGCATTAGCGGAGCGAGGCACCTTGCCCGCAGCATGGCGAGTGACCACGGTGCACTAATTGGGGTTCCTGGTCACTCTACGATGAAAACAACATAAAAAAATTTAAAAAACCTCATGACAACCTTTTTCCATGTCGATGTTGTTCATGTCAACCTAATGGCGTGTCGACATACTCACTGTTGACCAATAGGTGTTGACCTAATGTGTGTCGACCTAGACACTGTCAACCCTGATTCCCATACCCAGTGGAAAGAGCAGGGTCCCCAGCAGCAAAGAATAGTGATGTCAGGCTCCTGTCACACTGATACAGGAAGCCACAGACTGAGAGTTATATAGTGGAAGGAGCAGGGTCCCCAGCAGCACAGAGTAGTGATGTCAGGCTGCTGTCACACTGATACAGGAAGCCACAGACTGAGCGTTATATAGTAGAAGGAGCAGGGTCCCCAGCAGCACAGAGTAGTGATGTCAGGCTTCTGTCACACTGATACAGGAAGCCGCAGACTGAGAGTTATATAGTGGAAGGGCAGGGTCTCCAGCAGAACAGAGTGGTGATGTCAGGCTCCTGTCACACTGATACAGGAAGCCACAGACTGAGAGTTATATAGTGGAAGGAGCAGGGTCCCCAGCAGCACAGAGTAGTGATGTCAGGCTGCCGTCACACTGATACAGGAATCCGCAGACTGAAAGTTATATAGTGGAAGGAGCAGGGTCCCCAGCAGCACAGAGTAGTGATGTCAGGCTGCTGTCACACTGATACAGGAAGCCACAGACTGAGCGTTATATAGTAGAAGGAGCAGGGTCCCCAGCAGCACAGAGTAGTGATGTCAGGCTTCTGTCACACTGATACAGGAAGCCGCAGACTGAGAGTTATATAGTGGAAGGAGCAGGGTCTCCAGCAGAACAGAGTGGTGATGTCAGGCTCCTGTCACACTGATACAGGAAGCCACAGACTGAGAGTACATAGTGGAAGGAGCAGGGTCCCCAGCAGCACAGAGTAGTGATGTCAGGCTGCCGTCACACTGATACAGGAATCCACAGACTGAAAGTTATATAGTGGAAGGAGCAGGGTCCCCAGCAGTACAGAGTAGTGATGTCAGGCTCCTGTCACACTGATGCAAGAAGCCACATATTGTACCAGAGATTATGAAAGAAGGTTATACATCCAACATTGGGGCAGATTTAACAAGTAATGGGGGTAATTCCAAGTTGATCGCAGCAGGAAATTTTTTTAGCAGTTGGGCAAAACCATGTGCACTGCAGGGGAGGCAGATATAACATGTGCTGAGAGAGTTAGATTTGGGTGTGGTGAGTTCAATCTGCAATCTAAATTGCAGTGTAAAAATAAAGCAGCCAGTATTTATCCTGCACAGAAACAAAATAACCCACCCAAATCTAACTCTCTCTGCAAATGTTATATCTGCCCTCCCCCCCCCCCTGCAGTGCACATGGTTTTGCCCAACTGCTAAAAAATTTCCTGCTGCGATCAACTTGGAATTAGCCCCAATATTCTTATTGTTACTCGTTATGAATGATAAATGGGGCTTCAGCGAATCAGCTCCTAACTGCAATTTTTCAAACACATGACAGGAGCTGATTGGCTGGGCACCATTTATCATTCATAGCGCATAATAGCTAGAATATTAATCTGCCCCATTGACAACGGGCTTTCAGCGTACTTATTGCTCATTTTTGACTCCTGATATTTTATATTTTGTAACATGTTTTTGCTCTGATTACTTAAAAGTAATGATTAAAGAAAAAAAGAAAAAGAAAAAATTGCTCCATTGTTTCAAATACTGCTATCAGTGCATTAGCTCATGCTAAAAATCCACCATAGGGGTGATAGTTGATCGTAGCTGTGCTAAATTTAGCATAGCTACGATCAGGCACACTGACATGCGGGGGGACGCCCAGCACAGGGCTAGTCCGCCGCCCCGCATGTCAGGGCCTGCCCCACCGCACAAGTACAAAACCATCGCACATCGGCGATGCTTTTGTACTTGAAAAGTAACTCCCAGCCAGCGCAGCTCCTGCGTGCTGGCCGGGAGTTACTCGTAGTTGCAGCAGCTGCTTGTGAGGTCACACAGCCACTGCAGCCCACCCCCCGCACGGTCCGTCCACGTCTGCGTTGGCTGGACTGTGCCCACAAAATGGCGGCCAAACGCCGCCATGCCGACCCCTCCCGCCCAGCGACTGCCTCTGCCTGTCAATCAGGCAGAGGCAATCGCTAGGCCACGACTGTCGTCGGCTATCTGGCATGCGCCGGTGCATGCGCACTTCTGACCTGATCGCTGCGCTGCGATGAACGTCAGCGTGCGATCAGGTCAGAATGACCCCCATAGTGCATATAAGGGATGCCCTATACCAGTGAATAACAGACTTGCTCAAAACATCAGGTTGTCTCCTTCTATATTTTCATGTACAGTACAGCAAGCGCAAGCTTTTAATTTTTTATTTTGCGTGTTTATATGCATCTATTCTTGTATTGCTCACCCATGTGACCTGCTCCATTAATGTACTGACAGGTAACAGAGATAATGAAAGCTAACATTGAACTGCGTAATCCCAGACAATGAATCCTGAGTCACTGGTACACCACTGCGAACATAACCTGGCCAAATGTGATCCCAACAAGATAGCTGCGTAATGGAAAGAACCCTTTTTCCCCATTTGTTGACATTAACCGACTAGCTGCCAGGATTAAACTTGCACTACTTGTACGTAGGTCTGGATTTACACTTGGTTTCAGTACCATACAGCCCACTCCTCCACCACCTAAGCCTACCATGGTATCAACTCCCATCAAACCCTTTTCGTATGCCATAAATGTAACAAAATAACAATACTCAACAAATTTGAAAAAATCCTCTGCATCTGGGATGTGACTACGGTGGTCATTCCGAGTTGATCGCTCGCTAGCAGTTTTTAGCAGCCGTGCAAACGCTATGCCGCCTCCAACTGGGAGTGTATTTTAGCCTAGCAGAAGTGCGAACGAAAGGATCGCAGAGCGGCTACAAAATAATTTTGTGCAGTTTCAGAGTAGCTCCAGATCTACTCAGTGCTTGCGATCACTTCAGACTATTCAGTTCCTGATTTGACGTCACAAACACGCCCTGCGTTCGCCCAACCGCGCCTGCGTTTTTCCTGGCACGCCTGCGTTTTTTCGAACACTCCCTGAAAACAGTCAGTTGACACCCAGAAACGCCCACTTCATGTCAATCACTCTGCGGCCAGCAGTGCGACTGAAAAGCTTCGCTAGTCCTTGTGTAAAACTACATCCTTCGTTGTAATAGTACGACGCGCGTGCGCATTGCGCCACATACGCATGCGCAGAAGTGCTGATTTTTTGCCTGATCGCTACGCAGCGACTGTAATCTGCTAGCGAACAACTCGGAATGACCCCCTACATTAGGTGCTATTGCCTCATTTAGGGGTGCTGAATTAAGTGGAAAAATCTGATTTTCTCTTATTACATTTATTAGCTACACACAACTAACAAAAGTGGCAAATAGTTATATCTGAAAAAAGTAACACAACTAAAAATTTCAATCATCTCTATAGAATTAAAATATTCTCATCGTATTCATGAAAACTGCAGAAACTAATCATCAGAAACTCTTAACAATCCAATTTAGCCGTAATGTAACTGTTAACTGTTAGCTTTCGGTAAATAGGATGTTGACGCTTTCCGTTTGTACAGTGGGCCTTATTCAGCAGCAGATGCTGCTGCAATGTGATCACATTTCCCTGGGTCCTGGCGTAGTGCACACGTGCAGGGCACGCTCTGCATGGGCAGGGTAGATGCGATGGCATTTGAAAATAAAAAGATAAAGGTTCCGCACAGAACTATGACCCTAATTCAGGCCTGATCGCTCCTCTGTGAATTTGCAGACGTTTGCGATCAGGTAGTCGCTGCCCAGCCAGAGTGAAAATCCGCCTCGTGCAAGTCTGCGTACGCCGTGCGAAAAGCTTTGCAAACGCCAGCCAGCTGCATATCCGTTCGCAACTCACTCACCATCAAATGATTTTTCCAGTCTGTGCAGTCTGTGCGTAGCCCAGGACCTACTCCTACAGTGTGAAAGGAACAGTCTGATCGGTGCCGAAGCTAACGTCACACACCCTCCCTGAAAACGCTTGGGAATGCCTGTGTTTTTCCTCACACTCCCAGTAAACGGGTAGATGCCGCACCCACACCTCTGCTTCCTGTCAATCAGCCTGCGTACGCCTAGCGATCAAAAAAGATGCTGATTTATTTTGCAGTTTGCTCTCACGCGTGCACAGTATGATTCCGTACGCATGCGCAGTCAATCGATAATCGAACGCTTTGTGAATTTGCACAACAGAGATCAGGTCTGAATTACCCCATGTATCCTTAAATAAGGAAAGTTTTATTGTACATTTCGTTCAAGCACCTTTTTCCCCTTATTCCCTTTCTCTAGGGATTGATTATTTGCTATCAAAGGGTTCCGCAGCGCCCAGTTACAGAGTACATAAACAAATAATCAAAACAGGAAAACAGCAACTTACAGTTGAAGACAATATAGGACTAGTACAGGTACATCAGCAGATAACACTGAGATAAGTATCAGGTGGCAGAAGACTGCTGGAGTTGAAGCAGTTGAAGATTATTAAAGTAAGAGAAAGGATAAGCACATGAGGGAAGAGGGCCCTGCTCGTGAGAGCTTACATTCTAAAGGTGAGGGGTAGACAGACTGGGTACATAGAGAGCGTGGAACAGAGGGTTAGGATGAGATTTGGCTGGGTTTGGTGAAGAAGTGGGTCTTGAGAGCCCGTTTGAAGTTTTGTAGGGAGGTGGAGGGTCTGAGGGGGAGAGGTAGGGAATTCCAGAGAATTGGAGCAGCACGTGAAAAATCTTTGGAGGTAGGAGTGGGAGGAAGTAATCAGTAGGCAGGAGAGTCGGCATGCATTAGCAGAGCGAAGAGGAGTGTAAGGGAAGATAAGGTCAGAGATGTAAATGGGAGAGGAGTGGGTGAGGGCTTTGTAAGTGAGTGTGAGAAGCTTGAAATGGATTCTGAAAGGGAAGGGAAGCCAGTGAAGGACTTGTAGGAGAGGAGAGGTGGACGTAGTGCATTCGGTGAGGAAAATGAGCTGGACAGCAGCATTGAGGATAGATTGGAGTGGAGAGAGGTATTTGTCATGAATGCCAGTCAGGAGGAGATTACAGTAGTCCAGTCTGGAGATGACCAGTGAGTGGATAAGGGTCTTCGTAGCATCCTGGGTCAGAAAGGGTCTGATCCGGGGGCGTGGCTTATCTGTGAATGGAGGTGAATGTGCCGGGCCTGAGCTCCTGCCCGAGTTCTGTCTTTAGCCACCCACTGGCCCTACCAGCTGATAGTTGGGGACCACCATTCGGCTGCTTAGGCTCCCCTGCACTGGGTAGGTAGGTTTGCGGAGCTGGCGGGTGCCCCCTGTACCCGTGCAGGTTGCGGCCTGCCTGCCTGGTTGGAGCCGGGGACTCGAGCCGGGTGCTGTCCCGGACCGGAAGTGACGTGGCACGCCCTGGATCGTGGGCTGAAGCAGACCTCTTCCTGCCCTCCCTGCAGTCCCCTCACCTTCCTCCTGCCCGGCTGCCCTGTGCGGCAGTCCACCTGCTGGCCGCAGCGCCCAACGTGAAGCTCCGTGGAGTGGGAGAGTGCAACGCCACGGCTGCCGCTGCCTCCTCCACCCATCCTCTGCTCTCCACTGTCATTCTGAGAGGGGGGCCCTGTGACTGCCGGGACACTCACCACTTCCACCAATGCATCTTCCCCCGCTGGCTGGGGCACAGGTACCTGTGCTTCTGGAGCTCAAAGTTGGAGCCTGGTGGCGCCATCTTGGGGTCTGGAAGGGTGCCCATACTGGGAGCCGCTGTTCTGTGGGTGGGACACTGCCCTGCTCTCACTTTATCACTGGTGGTGGGGGCTGCTAGGAACCTTCTCCCCTCTGCTTCTAAAGACATTGACTGCCCATGCTAGGCACTGTCAGGGAGAGAAGTGGTCTGCAGCTGCCCTTATCCCACTACTCTCACCCTACATTATAGTATGTAAGCTCTCACGAGCAGGGCCCTCTTCCCTCATGTGCTTATCCTTTCTTACTTTAATAATCTTCAACTGCATCAACTCCAGCAGTCTTCTGCCACCTGATACTTATTCCAGTGTCATCTGCTGATGTAACTATGTTTATTTACCCTGTACTTGTCCTATACTGTCATCAACTGTAAGTTGCTGTTTTCCTGTTTGATTATTCATGCACTCTGTAATTGGGCGCTGCGGAACCCTTGTGGCGCCATATAAATAAAGGATAATAATAATAATAGTGGGCTCAGTGACCTCCAATTTATTGAATAATAGTGTGTACACCCATTACAAATGCTACACTGTGCAGATTCCCTGCCATTTTATTAGCTATATGGGACGAGACAAGCTTGAATACACACTCTTTGCCTGACCAAGGGAACCGAAGCTCCCCATGTGGGAACCTGTTGAATCTCACCTTCCCTGCTGTCAAACTTACTTGTATTATAACAAATCACCTTGCCTAAATTGGAGTACTCACTGCCATGTGCACTTGTCCCCACCTTCCCGAGAGTGGATGCTTCCTTCAACCAATATGTACGGCCATCTCGAGGAGTAATGGCTCACACCTTCTGACACATACTGCCTACAAAGCGACCACGGTTTGTCTCACTAACCCTACATTCTTCTACTAGACCCATCATGACTATGCAGCCTTTCCAACATGCTCGCGTTCCGCGACCATGCAATTTGGTATCTGTAGCCATGACTGCACCTGTCCACCTCTTCTTCACGGTTGCTACGTAGTGTTCTTCAAATATTTGTCCCAACTGTGAGAGACGGGAGCGGGGGAGTGGTCTTCATGTGATTTGTGGCATTCAGTCGTCCTGTGCTACTGCTTCCGTTCTCGTCGTAAAGGTGCTGACGCTTCCATCCTCTCCCTGCTACTCTTCATTGGATTGCCCTCTCCGGATTCAAAAGCTGCCTTTTCATGAGTCGCTGGAAATGTAAGGGAGTAAAAACCTCTGTCCGTCTGTCTGAAGTTCCCCCCTGCTTGGACCTACGGCGATATCTCAATCTCCAAAAATATACGGACATGTCGGCCCCGTCGACGCCTACCTCTCCCGCTCACTCTGAGGGGTCTGAGACACAAGTCGAAACCAGGGCGACCCCAACTGCTCTGGCCTCTGTTGGACAGCAGGATATGCAGAAGGTCCTTAACTCTTACAGTCCTTGCCCACCAAGGCAGACTTCACATCCTTGGAAAGTAAACTTTGAGACGTAGTACACTCCGAAGTGTCCACACTTCGGTCCAAATTGACTCAGCTGGGCTCTCATATCGAAACGCTGGAGACTACTGGAGAGGAATCCAATGCTTTTCATCATGCATTGGTAGACACCATTAAACTCCAAGCAGAGGAGGTTCAGAACCTACACGACCACCTTGACGATTTAGACAATAGGGGACGCAGAAACAATCTGCGGGTGAGGGGCATCCCTGAAGATATACCCCAACAAAGCATCCCAGATGTCCTAAACAAAATCTTTGGTGCAGTCTTGGAAACCAATCCAAACAACCTCATTGTCTTTGACAGGGCACACAGGGCACACAGGGCGCTGCGTCCTAGAGGCCTGCAGTCTGAACGGCCGCAAGATATTATTTACCGCCTTCACTACTAAAGCCAAAAAGATGAGATAATCAGAAAACTACGGAATTCCGGTGACTTGGACTTCAATGGCTCGCCTATTCAGGTTTTCCAGGATCTTTCTCGTCATACCCTACAATCTAGACGTCAATTGAAGCCCTTAACGGATGCCCTTCGTAAGAACATCAAATCTAGATGGGGATTTCCTTTCAGCATTACAGCTACCAATGAGGGTCGGTCAGCCATGATTCAGACCCCTGGGGATGTCGCTCTCTTCTGCTCCACTCTATCTATTGGCCCAGTACAGACCCCCTGAATGGCAATCCGTGTGCTCGAGGATCCGCCCCCTCAACCCCCACGGGGTGACCCTCCTTTTCAAACAACGGGCTCTCCCTCAGCATCGCAAAAATGGAACCACTCCTTCCCGTCCTCTTCATCTTCCTCACCGGCTGCGAAGACCTGATAACCCTACTTTCTGATTTGTAACTTTTAATTAATACATGGGATCTATCGGCCCACAGACAACTGTATCACCATGCTGAGACTCTGTGGGAGGGGCCGTTGTCCCTTTGGTGGATTTCCCCCATGGGATGCTATGCAGTCGGAAGGTGCAATGCTTCTCAGGCCCTGTCTCTTTATTTGATAGTTGCCTTTTGTTTGAGGGGCCTGGGCATGGTATTTCTCAACTAGGGAGATGACTCCACATCTCTAACATGGTCTATACTGCTTTAAAATATTTGGGTTACGTATTATTACTATTGCATTGATATGTTGTGTTTGCAATCCTGTGGTCGCTAAATGTCTAAATGTTTTTTGTGTGTTTTTTTGTATGCCAATTATGTGGTTTGTGTCGGAGGGCGGATCTTTTCCTCCCTTGTTGCCCCGTTTGCACCGCAATGTTTGGTCCTGGACCGATCAGTGAGATTTCCGCTCGAACAACCGGGAGCGGTGTCTTGTTTCTTGTTCGATTGTTCTATAGTGTTATATCTTTATGTTCAGATGTTCTTCTTCTGTCCTCTTCTTCTCTTATCCCTTTTTCCCTCTGGTTCTCTCCTCCCTTCCTGACTTATCTGGATTCACTTGTACCCGAACCCTACTTTATGCTGCTGGAATCTTTATGAGGCTAGATTCACTATTTCTTTTTGAAACAAGTGAATGGCACTGTTAAAGGTGGTTTCTATTAACGCCCGGGGACTCAACATTCCTAAGAGACGGTAAAGGGCCTTGTGAGAACTAAAGGCAGAGAAAGCAGATGTTGCCTTTGTGCAAGAAACCCACTTTAAAGAACCCACTTTAAACCCACTTTTAAAAACCCACTTTAAACCCACTTCTCTCAGGAATAGAGACTTCCATACAGGTTATTTTTCCAATAACGCTGAAGGTATAACCTTAGGTGTAGCAATATTGTTTGCCAAACATGTTACCCTCGCTGATGTTGTATGCCATCAACTTGTTCCCGGCACGGCTTTGCTTATTAATTGCAATGGGGCCAATAGGGCTCTCACCTTTCTTAACATCTATGCCCCAAATAAGGTACAACCTTAGCCCAGCCCCATATTAACGGGATCTTGCTCTTTGGTGGGGACTTAAATTGGTCCCTAGAGCCTCATTCAGACTCCTCTAACCCCTCACCTAGGTATTCTGATAAACTCCATCACAGGGTCCGGAGAATTCTCCATAACTTCCAACTCATTGATTTCTGGAAGATACAACACCCCTCTACTCGTGATTTCACTTTCTATTCATACCCGCGCAACACTTACACTAGGATTGACTACTTATTTATCCCTCATAGGTTTTTGCACTTGGCTGAGGTCTCTGCTGTGGGTAACATATCCTGGGCTGATCATGCTCCAGTCTCTTTGGGGGTTTGTTTGTCCCCTTCACGCCTGAATTCTAACACGTGGAGATTGAATGAGCTGATCCTTCAGGATCCCTCTTGCCAGCAGCAGATCAGGGAGGCTATAACTGAATATATTGACATTAACGATACTGCCGAGATCTTTAAAGTGATAGTCTGGGAGGCCCACAAATGCGTCATAAGGGGAAAACTCATACAATTGGGCGCTCACAGAAAAAAAAAAAAACACATGGCGGCACAGGTGGCCTTGATACAATAAGTTCAAGCCTTAGAACTTCTCCATAAATCCGCCTTGTCAGATGATACCCTTCAACCTTTATTATTGGCTCTGAAGGAACTGGTCTCACTTATGTCTCATAGACTGAAATTGGAGGCGAGAAAATGCCGTAGTCATTATTTTCTGTGGGGGAATAAACCTGAGAAGCTGCTGGCGCGGGCACTCCAGGCTCAATGGGCAGCATCTTTTATATCTAAAGTTAAATCACATACTGGAACAACACAGAATACCACGACAGACGGCAGCCTTCCGACATTATTATACCCAGTTATATTATCTAAGAGGTTCTACTGGAGCCGGGCCTGACCTCTCCCGAAAGGCCTCTATAGCAGAGTTCCTACGTGAAATGAATTTCCCCACACTTACACCAGAGGAAGTCGAATCACTCGAGACCCCCTATACTCTTTCGGAGCTTGAAGAAGCTATTAAAACTACACCAAATGGCAGGAGTCCGAGCCCTGACGGTTTCTTTTTAGCATATTATAAGACATTTGGAGATGTTTTGTTGCCACTGATGCTTAGAGCCTTTAATCAGGTTTCTGACCAGTCCCCCTTCTCTCCCCAGTCTATGCTTGCACACATTACGGTGATCCCTAAGGAGGGTAAGGATCCAGCCCAATGTTCCAGTTATAGGCCCATTTCCCTGTTAAATGTAGACTTGAAGCTCTTCGCCAAATTAATGGCGAATCGCCTAAAACTCTTCCTTCCAAAACTAGTGCACTCAGACCAAGTGGGTTTTGTCCCGGGCCGTGAGGCCAGAGATAACACCACGAAGGTTCTGGACTTAATCTCTTATGCCTCGACCTGCAAATCTCCTTCCATTCTCCTCTCAACTGACACAGAAAAAGCGTTCGATAGAGTTGATTGGGATTTTCTGTTGGGGGTAATAGAACACTTGGGCTTGGGCCGAGTGGGCTTCCAGAGAATTCGGGGCCTGTATTCTGGGCCCTCGGCACGTGTCCGTATAAATAGGGAGCTGTCGGACCCGTTTCAGATACAGAATGGCACTCGTCAGGGTTGTCCATTGTCACCGCTTATTTTTGTACTATGCATGGAGACTCTGGCGAGGGCCATTCGTCAGAACGTGAACATTACAGGGCTGCAGGTGGGAAAGATAGAATATAAGCTCGCCTTGTTTGTTGACGATCTCCTCGCAGTGATATCTAACCTTCTGACCTCCATACCCAATCTCCTTAAAGAATTTAACCGTTTTGGCACTCTCTCCAATTTAAAAATTAACTTAAATAAGTCCACGGCATTGAATATAACATTGGATCAGACGAGTCTTCAAGTTCTCCAATCCATTTCGCCCTTCGCATGGCACCCAGCACAAATAAAATATTTAGGGGTGATCCTCCATAGGGGTCTTTCCCAGATTTACCATTTGAATTTTCCCCCACTCTTATCCAAACTCCAATCTGACCTTACCAAATGGGGTGGGGGGAAAATTTAATGGATAGGTAGAATAGGAGTCATCAAGATGAATATCTTACCCAGAATCCTTTACCTGCTACAAACTTTACCCATCGCTATCCCCTGGTCATGGTTTACCTCACTACAACGAATTTGACATTTGCATTTGGGCGGGACGTAAACCCCGATTTAAGCATGAGATTCTTTTTAAACGAAAACACCAGGGAGGTCTCCAATTTCCCCACTTTTTCTCCTACTACCAAGCAGTACTCCTTACGAGAGTAATGGAGTGGAGTCGTGAACTCCACAGGAAACAATGGGTAGACATTGAATTGGCCTCTCTACCCTCCCTTAGCTCGGACTCCCCTTGGCTCTCCAAAGTCCCCCAGGTGTTGCACCTGCTAGCTGGCCCTATTTTTATGTGTTGGCGCCTCTTACGCTCCCTTCCTCATGTTTCAGCGCCTCCTTCTCCACTCTCACCACTGTTTGGGAATCCTGAGTTTCCCCCAGGATGCCACTCCTTGTCGTTTGGTCTATGGCGAGAAAGGGGCATCCTGAGAGCAGATCAGCTGCTAGACACATCTGGCATAATATCCTTTCCCGAATTGCAGGCTAAATGGAATCTACCAAACAAAGAAATATGGAGATATCTCCAAATTAAACATTACCTAATGACGAACTAGACTTGGGGGAAACGTTAGATTCTGATGAATGGTCTGATATTTACTCGAGCCTAGCGTCTAGCTCCATTTGTGTTTGAGCGAAGGAAAATGCATATAAGCTTTTTTATAGATGGTATTCTGTTCCCACACAACTTGCTAAAATGTACCCGGAGTTCTCTCCTTTATGTTGGAGATGTAAGACTTTGGATGGAATGTTACTGCATATTTGGTGGGAGTGCCCTAAATAACTCCCCCCTTTGGAGGGAAGTAGGGTCTCTAATTAACTCAATCCTAGGTGTTCAAATACCGCTGTGCCCCAAACATTTCCTTCTCGCCGTGGCGCTGCCTGACGCTTCTCGATGACAGACTAAACTATTTACCCATATGGTTCTAGCGGCTAGGTGTGCCATAGGCTCAAACTGGAAATCCACAGAGGTTCCCACTCTGGGAGAAATTGTAGGGAAAATATGGCACATCTTTGGAACACATTACTAGTATCTTAAAGGGTTCTTCTGGGGCTTTTCTTAGGGTCTGGGATCCCTGGACGTCCTTTTTCAAGACCTCTCCACCCTTTCATTGACTGATCTCTGCTCTCCCATACCCTATAAACAGTTTAAGTTACAATACAATGTTTTTTTCAGCTTATTTCCCGGAGGACAGGACCAGTCGAGGTATCCCTCCATCCCTCCATACTATACTTTACCGTTCTTCTTTATCACCCCCTCTCCTTTTAGACTCTATCCCTATCCTCCCTTTTTCTTCTCTCTCCCCTCTTTCATCTTCCTGTTTCTATACTGTTTCCTCCTATTATATTAAAAATTGATGAGACTGATTAATGGTTTATATAACTATCTATGTTTACAGGAATCTCCCCATGTTGGTCATTGGTTTCCCCTACTAGGGTGTTCTCTGTAATCCGATGATTCTGCAGGAATCCTATTGCACAATGTTACTGTCATTTCCTGTACTGTATCTCATCATCATAATAAAATATTTAGAAAAAAACACAAATATTACCTAATGACTTTTTGCTCTCCTGGGAAAGGTAAACGACCTATGACTTTGTTTGAGCAGTTGTGTCTCTCCCATACATACCCCAGGCACACTCTCTACGTTTTATAAATGGATAATAGACCACAGATTTTCTTCCCAACCTAAATATTCCAAAGATTGGGAACTAGATCTCGCGGGTTTAGTAACCACAGATGATTGGGAAGATATCTATAATAATACTCATTAACTACCAATGTATTGGTTTTAAAGACTCACTACAAAGTACTTACAAGGTGGTATAGATGCCCGAATCTCCTTTCAAAAATTTACCTCTGAGTACCCAACACATGTTGGAGATGTGGGATAGCGGTGGGCACCCCCCTACATATATGGTGGGAATGCTCTCTTCTACAACCATATTGGCACAAAGTGGTGGAAGCAGCTAGCATTATTCTTGGCGAGGATTTACCCTCTTGTCCTAGTTTTTGGCTATTGAATCTTACACGTACACCCAGACATCAACTCAAGAAATCGCTACTTCGCCATATCTTGAGTGCCTCTAAGGCAGTCATCCCAGTACACTGGAAATCTACAGTGATTTCTAATATGAAAGAGTGGAACGCCCGCCTAGATCATTATATGGCAATGGAGAACCTCATTTCATCACTAGAAGTGAGAGACTCATCCTATACTGCTACTTAGAGCCCTTGGCTGGAATATAAAGAGACATCCCATTATAAATCTTCTCTTTAAGAGATACCTCATTTTCTATCAATTTCAAGTAGTCCCCAGATGTTGCGTCAGGGCTTCCTGAGTTGGGAGGAGAGAACCCCCCCTTCCCTCTAAATCTCTTTTCTTGTGATATCCTTTCTTTTCCTCCTCTATTCAGGGAGTAACTCAGGGCCGGCTCTAGGCATGTTCGAATAGAGCAGCCGCGCAGGGCGCCACCCTTAATGGGCGCCGCGCGGCTGGCGCTGCCATATTCGAACATGGAGCCGGCCCTGTGCACTGCAGCATCGTCCTTGACTTGTGTGCGCTATACGCGCTCGCTGGCGCCACGCAGCGCGCACAGCGCACACAAGCGCCTTGGACTTGGAGGCCTCCTGGCCGCCTGCCCGCACCCGGACCTGCACTGCACCCGCCCGCCCGCACCCGGACAGCAGTACTCCTCCCCCTCCAACGCCGCAGGTATTGGGGGGGGGGGGGTGAATCATTTATGGATGGCACTGTAAGGGCATTTATCTGGCACTGTGGGGGCATTTATCTGGCACTGTGGGGACATTTATCTGGCACTGGGGGCATTTATCTGGCACTGTGGGGGCATATCTGGCACTGTGGGGGCATATCTGGCACTGTGGGGGCATTTATCTGGCACTGGGGGCATTTATCTGGCACTGTGGGGACATTTATCTGGCACTGGGGGCATTTATCTGGCACTGTGGGGGCATTTATCTGGCACTGTGGGGGCATTTATCTGGCACTGTGGGGACATTTATCTGGCACTGGGGGCATTTATCTGGCACTGTGGGGGCATATCTGGCACTGTGGGGGCATTTATCTGGCACTGGGGGCATTTATCTGGCACTGTGAGGACATTTATCTGGCACTGGGGGCATTTATCTGGCACTGTGGGGGCATTTATCTGGCACTGTGGGGACATTTATCTGGCACTGGGGGCATTTATCTGGCACTGTGGGGTCATATCTGGCACTGTGGGGGCATTTATGTAGCACTGTGGGGTCATATCTGGTACTGTGGGGTAATTTATCTGGCACTGTGGGGTCATTTATCTGGCACTGTGGGGGCATTTCTGTATCTGGCACTGTAGGGGCATTTATGTAGGGACATATCTGGCACTGTATGGCCATTTATGTATCTGGCATTGCTGGGGGGCATGTCATGTGTTGCTGGCACTGCTGGGGGCATATCTGGCACTGTGGGGGCATTTATCTGGCACTGTGGGGTCATATCTGGCACTGTGGGGGCATTTATGTAGCACTGTGGGGTCATATCTGCCACTGTGGGGTCATATCTGGCACTGTGGGGGCATTTATCTGGCACTGTGGGGGCATTTATCTAGCACTGTGGGGGCATTTATCTAGCACTGTGGGGGCTTTTCTGTATCTGGCACTGTGGGGGCATTTCTGTATCTGGCACTGTAGGGGCATTTATGTAGGGACATATCTGGCTCTGTGTGGCCATTTATGTATCTGGCATTGCTGGGGGGCATGTCATGTGTTGCTGGCACTGCTGGGGGCATGTCATGTGTAGCTGGCACGGCTGGGGAGCATATCATGTAGTGTTCCCGCTAGGCGTCTGTGGCTAGGAAATGTGTCTAACGTGCTCTGCCTGGCGCAAAGTGTCTAACGTGCTCTGACTGGCGCAAAGTGTCTAACGTGCTCTGCCTGGCGCAAAGTGTCTAACGTGCTCTGCCTGGCGCAAGGTGTCTAACGTGCTCTGCCTGGCGCAAAGTGTCTAGGAGGTTCTACCTGGTGCAGTGTGTATTAACTGCACTACTGTGTGGTGTAATGCGAATTGCCACTATTATGTGGCCACGCACCTTCCCCACGAAGCAACGCCCCTAAATTTTTGCACTGTCAATGCTTTACCATGTAGGTAGATGAGCACCAAGCATTACAGTATGTACATCATTTTGCCCTCCTAACTTAAATATGTGCTCTCCCTGCCCTAAAAAGTGAACACTATCGTGTAGCTGGCACTGCTGGGGGGCATATTGTGTGTAGCTGGCACTGCTGGGGGGCATATCATGTCTATCTGGCACTGCACATTGTGTATCTGGCACTATACTGGAGACATTATGTGTATCTGACACTATACTGGAGACATTGTGTGTAAGGAACACTACTGTGGCTGTTATGTGTAAGGCTGCTAATTGTGTGCGTAGAGGGGGTGTGAAAACATATTTATTTATAGTCTAATAATATAAAGTTATGAGGCCATGCCCACTTTCCAAGAGGTCACGCCCACTTTCCCTGGAGCGCGCGCATAAGGGGGGGGCGCTTTTACATGTTTTCGCTCAGGGTGCTAGTAGGCCTGGAGCCGGCCCTGGAGTAACTTACTCCTTATCTCTCCTTTTCTCTCTGCTTTCTCTTTCTTGTTCTCCATCTTTCCTTCCCCTCTTCCATTTTTTTCCTTTTTTTATTTGAGAAGATGTAATTCTTGCTAGGGTGGTCATTCCGAGTTGTTCGCTATTTTTTTCGTTCGCACAAGGTATGCGCAAAATTGCGAACATGTTGCAAAATTGCGAATATCCGCCCCCAACGTATTTTTTGCCAATTCGTTCGCAGTATTACACAATGTGGGTGTACGCCAAATGACATCGCAGCAATGCGAAGGCATAGCATTAACACAAACGTCAACGTAAAAATACGAAGTTTTAGTAGATTTACACATTCTTCTTAAAAGTGCACACTTTTGCGGAAAAACGCACAACAATGGGGTTTTTTTCTATTAAGTGAAATTACACCTTTCAGTTTCAAGTCCACAAGCCCTCCTCAATTATGAATCCAATTAGTGTAATGAATGAGAATGTTCATGACCAATTAAGTGTTCTTAAAATACCTGAAGAACACTTTGTAGGCATAATTGGCCATCAACATTTAAATGTTAAAATTATAAATATAGATGTTTTAAATGTGCCTGTTTTTTTGTTGTTTTTTTTGTGTCGAGGTTTAGTTTGTGAATGAAGGTGTTTACATGTTTATTTAGACAATAACCTCCTAACTGTATTTTTTTTTTAAATAAATCTTACGTTAGATGTGTGAAATGTTTAAGGTAATACATTTCTGCTAGGCAATCTGGAGTTCCTTTATTGCATTAATAAACACAACACCCGCTTATCTTGAAATATATAGTTTTTATTTTTTTTATTTTATTTTTTTTATTTTAAAACTGAAAATATAACATATATTTATTAAAAAATTAAGCAAATTTTTGCAGCTGGTCCACATTTTCCAGCAAGGCTTGAAGATTTAGCCGCATGGTGGCCAGAATGCCCGCAAAAGTTGTGGGATCTCCAACTGCAACATCTGAAATTAAGAGGCAACATAAACATTACTAACTTACTCACATTACTTATTTTACAAGCAAGGCACAAAGCACACTTTAATGCAGGCATGTCCAAACTGAGGCCCTCCAGCTGTTGTGAAACTACATATACCAGCATGTCAAGACACAGTTTTGGGGTCAGAGAATGCAAAACTGTGTCAGGGCATGCTGGGATGTGTAGTTTCTCAGCAGCGGGAGGGCCACAGTTTGGACAGGCCTGCATTAATGCCTAAGTGACTACATCATGGCCCTCATTCCGAGTCGTTCGCTCGGTAATTTTCATCGCATCGCAGTGAAATTCCGCTTAGTACGCATGCGCAATATTCGCACTGCGACTGCGCCAAGTAATTTTACAATGAAGATAGTATTTTTACTCACGGCTTTTTCTTCGCTCCGGCGATCGTAGTGTGATTGACAGGAAATGGGTGTTACTGGGCGGAAACACGGCATTTTAGGGGCGTGTGGATAAAAACGCTACCGTTTCCGGAAAAAACGCAGGAGTGGCAGGAGAAACGGGGGAGTGTCTGGGCGAATGCTGGGTGTGTTTATGACGTCAAACCAGGAACGACAAGCACTGAACTGATCGCAGATGCCGAGTAAGTCTGAAGCTACTCTGAAACTGCTAAGTAGTTTGTAATCGCAATATTGCGAATACATCGGTCGCAATTTTAAGAAGCTAAGATACACTCCCAGTAGGCGTAGGCTTAGCGTGAGCAACTCTGCTAAATTCGCCTTGCGAGCGATCAACTCGGAATGAGGGCCCATGTCTGTTTTAAGGATAAATCAGTAGCAGAACAACAAAGAAGCCTGCTCAGCAATGTTTGTTTTTAACTATTATTTTTTTGAAAAGTGTACTACACCATGGGTAAAATTTACTAATATGGGAGTTCTATTTAAGATGGGAAGTTGACCATAGCAACCAATCAAATTCAACATATTATCTTGTAGAAGGGGCCACAAAAATTGCAAGTATAATCTTATTGTTTGCTATGGGCAACATCCCATCTTAAAGAGAACTACCATCTTAGTAAATGTAACACCATGTTAGCATTCATTCACATCTGGAGTGAAGCCGACTTATCTTTTTGGGGATTGGCCCTGCATCATCACACTGCATATCAACATCTTCAGAGGGACAACATATTGTAGCATACCCACACTCCCTGAAAGCCTGCCTTACTTACTACATAAGGTCCAACATGTTTTTAAATTAAATTTTATTTATTTTTGAGTGTAAATTTCACAACAAAAATCACTGTGTCCTTAGCCAGCCTAACAAAGTGAAGCATGCGAATTCAATGTGCAAATATTGGAATACCCAACCACAAGTGTAAAAGTCCAACAACATACTACACTCCACTCACCTCTAACTGTTTAGCAGATAATGTTGCACATACAAACCCTGTTGTCCTGGGTAACCCTGTCGACATAATGAGTGTCGACCTAGAGTGGGCATCCTCAACATTGCAGACGTAGACACTGTACATCTAATGTTCCTCACACAAATGTAAAAGCAACATCCATACCATGATGAAGAAGACAAACATTTTACCTTGGCAAAAGATTTTACCCAGTACAACACTGCATTTATTAGAATGTGTAGTGAAATTCGGTTAATAAAAAAATGTCAATGAGTGTCAACTTACTGTCCTGTGCCACTTGTTCTCCTCCCAGAAGTGCCTCCGGGGCCTCTGCTGCCCATTCCGAAGGTGGGGATGGCGGCTGGATGGGGGATGGCGGCTGGATGGGGGAAGGAGGCTGGATGGGGGTAGGAGGCTGGATGGAGGAAGGAGGCTGGATGGGGGTAGGAGGCTGGATGGTGGAAGGAGGCTGGAAGGGGGAGCTTGGTACAGAGGGTGGGTCAGATTGAGAGGGGGAGGGTGGCGGAGAGGTGGGTTGGGTCACAGAGGGGGAGGGGGCCAGAGAGGGGGAATGGGAAAGAGAGGGTGAGGTGGGCAGAGTGGTGCTTTGTCCTATAGAGGTGGAGGGGGACAGAGAGGGGGAATGGGAAAGAGTGGGGGAGGGGGGCTGAGAAGGGGACTGGGAAGGAGAGGGGGATTGGGTGACAGAAGGGGAGGGGGCTGAGAAGGGGACTGGGAAGGAGAGGGGGATTGGGTGTGAAAAGGGGAGGGGGGCTGAGAAGGGGACTGGGAAGGAGTGGGGGATTGGGTGTGAGAAGGGGAGAGGGGGCTCAGATGGGGACTGGGAAGATGAGGGTGATTGGGTGTGAGAAGGAGAGGGGGGCTCAGAAGGGGAATGGGAAGGAGAGGGGGAATGGGTGTGAGAAGGGGAGGGGGGCTCAGAAGGGGACTGGTCGGGGCTCCCAGCAGCAGCAGCTTGCCGTTGTGCTCGGCCTAGAATGACATATGTAATATTTTGTTTGTAGCATGAAAATTTATAACAACAGCATTTTTCTATTACTCTGTTCTGTCCCATGTTAAAGACACAGGGGTAACATTAATAGGTTTTTCTCATTTTGAAACTGGTGAGGTTGCCCATAGCAACCAAACAGATTATATGTAACATTTATTAAGCTGCTTCTAGAATATAATAGATTGAATCTGATTGGTTGCTACAGGCAACATCTCCAGTTCTTTAAAAAAAAATCCCAATTAAAATTACCACACTGAGCAAGTTAGTGGGTTCAGTTGACAGCCTGTGTAGCAACTCTGTACAACAACATGCACTTTTTCAGAAGCACCTTGCTACACAGTCAGTACTGCTTGCCCTACCCACACACACTCATGTTTATTCTACAAGTTTATTGTAAGTGTGCTAATTTTCACACTCTCACTTAGTGAAAGTATGCAAAGTATTTGCGAAAATCTGTTATGCACTGTAATATATTACTTACTGCGCCCACGTAGGGTCCGGATTTGTTGTCTCAGCTCCGCCAACAGGTCCGGCGTACGCCTGCGGAGATCGCTCCAGCGCCTCTCGAGCTGGATCACGGACCTCCGGCTGCGGACGCGGGTCCGCAATCAGCGGCGGACCTCCGCGTAGGCCTCGCGCTTCACCCTGTTTGGGACAAAGGGCCCTGCGCGGCCTACGCGGCGGTCCATCACTGCCACTAGGACGCGCAGCTCGCGGCGCGTGAGTGCTGCTGCGCGCATCATGGCAATGGCGTTTTCCATATATGGGCTTATATTTATAGTTTTTGGTTGCATGTGATTGGTTGGAAATGTATGGTGTCATCTGTAATCAACTTTATTGATATGTGTACATTGACGTGCAGGACAGTTTGTACAGTTCTCATGTGCGGAGATTCGCACCCGCGGACGGACACACACACACACACACACACACACACACACACACACACACACACACACACACACACACACTCAGATATGGATTCTCATCAAAAACAGGTTAAGCTTCAAATATATCTTAAAAAATAACATTTTGTTTAAAAAAAAAAAAACATTGGATACAACAATCTTCCACAACATATATGGAAAGGAGAATATTATATAAATAAAACTACTGAAACAATATAAAATATTCACTAAAATCACTCAGAAATGTGCTCAGAAATGTCCACCGTGCTTCATTAATTTTACGCATACACCCACACAGGTGCATGCAGGGCGTTCACATAGCCAGTGCAGCAATTACTGGACCAATTAGCAAAATATACACCTGCGCGGAATTCCGCACCGGAAAACGCAAGCAGCTATAAATACCCGAACACTCGTGCATACACACATGCTACCAGCAACATGGCTACTCGTGAGCAGACGGCAGCAGAGATGGACGAGGTGCAGAAGCAGATGGCAGCACTAACACAGAGAATATTAGCACTGCGGAGGCAGATGCTTGATTTTGCAAATGCAGACTCTGAAATTCCAGGACCCAGTACTATACAAACTCCTTCTGCTACCCAGGAGACATAGCTAGTGGGGAAACTGAGGGTGATTCTGGACTAGCAGCTCAAACACAAACTACACAAGCAGCTAGTGAAGAGGAAGATGGTGATGAAGGTCAGGATGATAGCTCACAGGCTACTTCCAGAAAAAAAAAAAGAGACATCCCGCATTCACTAAGAGGGAGTTACGGATTTTGGTCACACAGGCCATGCAAAAAATACATCGAGGACCCAAAAACATGGGTGCTGCAACCAAAGACAGAATTTGGAGGGACATCACTAATTCTATTAATGAAGTCGGCTCAATAGTCCGCACCTCGCAGGAAGTTCGAAGACGGTAAGTGTATATTGCCAGTCCATTTTCTGTGCCAAGTATTATTATAAAGTAACTTAGATGTGATGTTGCCTATAGCAACCAAATGCATAGCATGTGTACTATATATTAAAGCAGGTTTCCAAAATTTAACACTACCTTGCCCCTGTTTTTCACCACATATGTAGTTGGGCCGACTTCAAATCCCGCCTGAAGGGCAAGAGGTCTGCGGAGTGGAATGCCTTGAGGGCAACAGGGGGAGGACCAGCTGCCACTGGTGAATACACAGATCTGGAGGAGATAGCGATGGACTGTGTGAGCTACGAGGAGGGGGTTGGGGTGTCTTATATGGACACGGACCTGCCTGAAATACTCCATGCACATGACTTGCCAGGTAAGTTTACACACTTTTTTATTTTTATTTAAAATGTAAACAAAAGTCTCATATTGTTTTTATCTACTCTTTTTCCACTCATTCTTCTATTTGCTTTGCACATAACACAGCACAGGGGGGTGAGCAGGTAGAGTCACAGGAGGGTTATGTGGCTGAGGCTGAGGTGGAGGGACCTAGTGTGTCTGGCAGTGTGGGACCACAAATCCCACCCATCCAGATTCCAACTGGCCCCCCCACCCAACCCTCTGCTATCCCGGAAATCCTGACTGAAATAGCCAGGTATGGTGAGAGCCTGAATGCTTTTCAGGACAGGATGCTCCGGGAGGTAAGCCAGATACCTGTCCGGCTCACTGAGCACAGAACCAGTGTGGAGCAAGGTGTAGCTCAAATCTGCCAAGGTCTGGCAGAGATCAGGCAGGGACAAGATCAACTCGCTTCCTCCTTCCATGAACTTGCCAATTCCATTCGGCAAGGGCTCCAGGACATCGCTGTCTCCCTTGCCCACAGTGGCAGAGAGCCAGCCACATCAGCTCCCTCCCCTCCCCCTGCCCAGGAAGAACATCCCACTGGGCAGGGCCCTCGAAGGTCGCTCCGCAGACCAAGCCAAGAAAAACATCATCAGGCGGGGAAAAAAAAGAGAAAGTGATGTCTCTCCAGATGGGCAGCACCCATGTTTTACATGTTGCCTCGATGTATTTTTTGATTTTGGCTTGTGTGGCCAGAATGTAGAGCTCCCTCAAAGTGAAATGTTTTGTTATAATTGTAGCCTGTGAGTTATTTGTGCCTACACATGAGCCATCTTCCTCTTCCTAGCGTGCTGTGTATGTTTGTGTTTTTGTTCCGGAATCTACCTCAGTTCCCCTAAAAGTTTAGTCTGGCTGGGGGTTCACTTACTTAATTGATAAAAACAAATTCTGGCAGAATAAGGGGTTACCATAGTACTGGGTTCTGCTCTGTGCATTTGCCCAATGCCATCTGCTTGCTGCTATGTCCATCTCTGTATGTGATGCTCATTTGTAGCCATGTTGTGTTGATTTTGTCCTTTATTTGAAGTAAAAAAAAATTACTTTACATTTGTTTGTGTGTTTTATTAAAGGTTATGCACTCATGAAAACTGTGCCCTGTAAACTTGAACATGGCATATTGACATTTGTGGAACAAGGGAACAATCAGAATATTAAGACAAACATTGCATAGTGTAATTTTTAATCTGTATGCCTTGCACAACACTTAAATTAACTTATACAAAAAAAACAAAACCCAAAAAACTTGGGTTACTAGGGGCAACATGCCATAGTATTAGATATGGACACATATTGTTAAAATATATATATATATTTTTTTAAACACATTAAATGTAGGCTGCCTTATGGTGCTCATGTTAATTGGTATGTACAAAGGAATATGTCTATGTTGAGAAGATTTAGCTGATGTAGTTTATTAGTTAGTTTAGTCACATTTGAGATTATAAAACAAATAATTTAAACATGCATTTAACATCAGTTAATTTTTATTGGTTCAAAAAATACAGTGCATTATTTGTGAGTGTGTCAGATTTGTTTGGCCTAAAAAAACAAATCTGAAGTGGTCATATAATTGCTGCTTGTATTATGTAGTAAGAGCAGTGTTTTGCAAGTAAATGCTCAACAGGTGAATTCAGTTGCTAATTATTTGCTAATTAGAGCAGACACACGCTTGTAACAGTACTTCGCAAGTGCTGAGTAGCTGCAGACTCACTCTTCTGCTGCGTGTAGATTGCGAAAATTTGTCAAGTACTTTTAACATAGGATACGCATTTTTGCCAAAAACACGCCTACTGCTGGATGCATACTCCCACACTAGCCGCCCACTTTCACGCCCATGTCGTAGGATTGCGAAGCCGTGCCTCTGCCACGCCTCCGTCACTCCCCGTTTTCGTTTGTGTATTCCGAGCAGTTTTCTTTGTAGTAATTCTGCACAAGTGTCGTATCGCTATGCTTGCGCATGCGTATTTACGCTTTTGCGCATGCGCAGTTTGTGGTTTTCCTGCCGTTTGCGATGCGATCATCCGCTGCGAACAACTCGGAATGAGGGCCCATGTTCTTTGAGATACGATATGTTAGGGGAAATGCTGCATTCCCTTTACGGGTCTCTTTAATGTGCATGACTTTGGGAACTTTTTACTGTTGTATCTCTGATATACCTATTTGATGTTTGTATTTTTGAAAATATCAATAAAAATTAATTTGCACAAAAAAACCCTTAGTATTCTGCGGTAACATGCTGATCTCAGCATTGCGACATGCCCCAACCTACATGAAGTCACGGAAATTACAGTGGTTCAGCAGACGTGGTGGAAAAGAGGTTTATGTCTGATCTATACAGTTCCAGATATTATAATTGTGTTTTATGTATATGTATTAAAAAGTATAGATGTTAAAAAAAAAAAAAAAAGAAAGGGTCTGATCCTGGAAATATTTTTTAGATGAAAACGGCAGGTTTGTGAGAGGTGCTGAATGTGTGGTTTGAAGGAGAGGGAGGAGTCAAGGATTACTCCAAGACAGCGCACTTGGGGGCTAGAGGAGATAGTAGTGCCATCTATAGATAATGAGATTGTGGGAGGTGAAGTTGTGCGGGAGGGTGGGAAGATGATCAGCTCGGTCTTAGACATGTTAAGTTTAAGAAAGCGCTGTGACATCCAGGAAGAGATAGCAGAGAGACAGTTGGAGATACGAGTGAGGAGAGCAGGGGAGAGGTCTGGAGAGGAAAGATAGATTTGAGTGTCATCAGCATAGAGATGATATTGGAAATCAAAAGAACTAATGAGCTTACCTAGAGAGGACGTATAGAGAGAGAAGAGGACCAAGGACAGAACCTTGGGGTACATAGATATTTATATACTATATAGATATTTGTTCTCATAGAGGTGGTGCTACCTATCTCACCATAAACAGATACAATTATTTCAGAAAAAAGTGGTGAGATCTGTCGGTGCACCCAGTATACGGACTGCGCCGATACATCTCACCGCCTTTTTTCTCAATTGTTAGAATTGTTAGATGCGATCGCATGTCAGTGATTCCAATGCTGTTGCCTGATTGACAGACAGAGGCGTTCGCAGGGCGCTCAGATGCGGAGATGCGGCATTGCGGAGACATTGCAGCAACAATGAGGACGGTTCTGGGTCATTATGGGGGGCGGGCGCGTGATGCCACATGCGGCTGCTGCAACAGGAAACAAGGCGGCGGACGAACTGCCTTCACAGCCAGGCTGCAGGGGCTTCTCTAAATTAGCTATGCGATCACAATTGAATTGCGAACGCATCGCTGGCCGCCATTAGCATGCTGGGTGGTCTTACCCGGTGCTGGACGGCCCCCAGCATGCGATCGTTAGCAGTTGCAGTTTTGCTAAATTAGCAAAACTGCAAGTGATGCTAAATAATGTCCACTGTGTCATTGGTCTATCTAACAAGGAACCAGCAGTTACCTCCATCATTCCAGGGTCCCAGCGTCCTTGGTAGCGATGCTTCATTGTCAGAATGTCTTGGTAAAAATGTTTCCCCCGTTCATCACTTACACTACCCGGGTTGTCAGGAAAAAAAGTTGAGTTGGGAATGTAAGAAGTGTGCATATTCTTGTAGTTGTCCAATAGTTGATTCACGATGGGCACATAGTAGCCTCTTTTCTGTTCCCTAAGAATCCACGTACAGCAGCCTTGAAGGAGGACCAAGCAGCAGACTCAATTTCCGTCAATCTAGTGTTATTTCATCCGTAAGCAGTTTCCTTATATGGTGATCCAACAAACATGGGGGGTCATTCCGAGTTGTTCGCTCGTTATTTTTTTCTCGCAACGGAGCGATTAGTCGCTAATGCGCATGCGCAATGTCCGCAGTGCGACTGCGCCAAGTAAATTTGCTATGCAGTTAGGAATTTTACTCACGGCATTACAAGGTTTTTTCTTCGTTCTGGTGATCGTAATGTGATTGACAGGAAGTGGGTGTTTCTGGGCGGAAACTGGCCGTTTTATGGGAGTGTGTGAAAAAACGCTACCGTTTCTGGGAAAAAGGCGGGAGTGGCTGGAGAAACGGAGGAGTGTCTGGGCGAACGCTGGGTGTGTTTGTGACGTCAAACCAGGAACGACAAGCACTGAACTGATCGCACTGGCAGAGTAAGTCTCGAGCTACTCAGAAACTGCACAGAGAAGTCTTTTCGCAATATTGCGAATCTTTCGGTCGCAATTTTGATAAGCTAAGATTCACTCCCAGTAGGCGGCGGCTTAGCGTGTGCAAAGCTGCTAAAAGCAGCTTGCGAGCGAACAACTCGGAATGAGGGCCATGGCTTCTTTTAGCTTTGCTTCACTTAACTTCGGACACTGGTGGTCATTCCGAGTTGTTCGCTCGCTAGCTGCTTTTAGCAGCATTACAAATGCTAGGCCGCCGCCCTTTGGGAGTGTATCTTAGCCTAGCAGAATAGCGAACGAAAGGTTAGCAGAATTGCTACTAAATAATTCCCTGCAGTTTCTGAGTAGCTCCAGACCTACTCCTAGACTGCGATCACCTCAGTCCGTTTAGTTCCTGGTTTGACGTCACAAACACGCCCTGCGTTCGGCCAGCAACTCCCCCGTTTCTCCAGCCACTCCTGCGTTTTTACCTGGCATGCCTGTGTTTTTTAGCACACTCCATGAAAACGGCCAGTTTCCGCCCAGAAACACCCACTTCCTGTCAATCATACTACGATCACTCGAGCGATGAAAAAACGTCGCTCAAGCTTGTGTAAATCTACAAAGTTTCGTGTGAAAGTACTTAGCGCATGCGCGCTGCGTACCATGCACATGCGCATTTTTGCCATTTTTTCACTTGATCGCTGCACTGTGAAAATCGGCAGCGAGCGAACAACTCGGAATGACCATCACTGGTGGTCATTCCAAGTTGATCGTTAGCTGCCGTTGTTCGCAGCGCAGCGATCAGGCTAAAAATCGGCACTTCTGCGCATGCGTATGGTGCGCACTGCACACGCGCGACGTACTTTCACAAAAGCCGATGCAGTTTTACACAAGCTCTAGCGACGCATTTCAGTCGCACCGCTGGCCGCAGAGTGATTGACAGGAAGTGGGTGTTTCTGGGTGGTAACTGACCGTTTTCAGGGAGTGTGTGTAAAAACGCAGGCGTGCCAGATAAAAACGCAGGAGTGGCTGGGGAAACGTAGGCGTGGCTGGGCGAACGAAGGGCGTGTTTGTGACGTCAAAACAGGAACTAAACAGACTGAAGTGATCGCTAGCTAGGAGTAGGTCTCGAGCTCCTCAGAAACTGCACAATCTTTTTTTGTAGCAGTGCTGCGATCCTTTCGTTCGTACTTCTGCTAAACTAAGATACACTCCCAGAGGGCGGCGGCTTAGCGTTTGCACTGCTGCTAAAAGCAGCTAGCGAGCGAACACCTCGAAATGAGGGCCACTTTTCCTTCAGATAACTGAAAGCCTGGCCTTCTGTATCCAGAGCTTTCATGAAATTCTTAATTAGGCCCAACTTAATGTGAAGTGGAGGTAAAAGGATTTTGGGGTTATTTAGAGCTGTTAGTGAACCAAAAAAGTTAACAATTGGGCAAAACCATGTTGCACTGCAGGTGGGGCAGATGTAACATGTGCAGAGAGATTTGGGTGGGTTATATTGTTTCTGTGCAGGGTAAATACTGGCTGATTTATTTTTATACTGCAGTTTCAGTTTGAACACACCCCACCCAAATCTAACTCTCTCTGCACATGTTACATATGCCCCACCTGCAGTACACATGGTTTTGCACAATTGCTAACTTCTTTGGTTTTCTAACAACTCTATATAACCCCCCTTATGCGGCTCATCTAAGGGAGTGTACTTGATGTTTTCCTCTTCAGTAACATATTTTTATTATCCCTTATTTATATGGCGCCACAAGGGTTCCGCAGCGCCCAATTACAGAGTTCATAAACAAATAATCAAACAGGAAAACAGCAACTTACAGTTGAAGACAATATAGGACAAGTACAGGGTAAATAAACATAGTTACATCAGCAGATGGCACTGGAATAAGTATCAGGTGGCAGAAGACTGCTGGATTTGGTGCAGTTGAAGATTATTAAAGTAAGAAAAGGATAACATAGAAACATAGAAACATAGAATTTGTCGGCAGATAAGAACCACTTGGCCCATCTAGTCTGCCCCTTTTTTTTTTTTTTTTTTTATTCTTTTTTTTTTATCACTAACCTTATTTGATCCTTATTTCTTTGTAAGGATATCCTTATGTCTATCCCATGCATGTTTAAATTGCTCTACTGTCTTAGCCTCTACCACCTCTGATGGGAGGCTATTCCACTTGTCCACTACCCTTTCTGTGAAATAATTTTTCCGCAAATTTCCCCTGAACCTCCCCCCCTCCAGTCTCAGTGCATGTCCTCGTGTCCTATTGCTTCTCTTCATTTGGAGAATGTTTCCCTCCTGGACTTTGTTAAAACCCTTCATATATTTGAAAGTTTCTATCATGTCCCCCCTTTCCCTTCTCTGCTCCAAACTATACATATTGAGATTTCTTAGTCTTTCTGGGTATGTTTTGTGATGTAGGCCATGCACCATTTTAGTTGCCCTCCTTTGTACAGTTTCTAATGTATTAATATCCTTTTGAAGATATGGCCTCCAGAACTGAATACAGTATTCTAGATGAGGCCGTACCAATGACCTATACAGTGGCATTATTACTTCTTTCTTTCTGCTGCTGATTCCTCTCCCAATGCAGCCAAGCATCTGACTAGCCTTCCTCATTGCCTTGTTACATTGCTTACCTGCTTTTAAGTCATCTGAAATAGTGACTCCTAGATCCCTTTCCTCCTCAGTAGTTTTCAGTATAGTGCCATTAATACTGTATTTAGCTTTAGGATTTTTGAGACCCAAGTGCATGATTTTGCATTTTTGGGCATTAAACTGTAATTGCCAGACTCTTGACCATTCCTCTAGTCTACTTAGATCCTCAATCATTTGATTTACCCCACCTGGTGTGTCTACCCTGTTGCATACCTTTGTGTCATCTGCAAAAAGGCATACTTTCCCTTTAATGCCATTTGCAATGTCACCAATAAAGATATTAAAAAGCACTGGTCCAAGTACAGATCCCTGGGGTACTCCACTGGTAACATTTCCCTCCTGTGAATGCACTCCGTTTACCACAACTCTCTGTTTTCTATCCTTCAACCAAGATCTTATCCATTCAATAATCCTAATATCCAATCCCAAACTTTCAAGTTTATTTAGCAGTCTGCGATGTGGAACTGTATCAAAAGCCTTACTAAAGTCTAGATAAGCTATATCCATGGCTCCACCTTTATCCATCACTTTAGTCACACAATCAAAAAAGTCAATAAGATTTGTTTGACATGATCTCCCCCCAGTGAATCCATGCTGTTTGGGATCCAGTAAATTGCCGGATTTGAGATGATCTACAACTCTTTCTTTTAAGAGTGTTTCCATCAATTTCCCTACTACTGATGTAAGACTCACTGGTCTGTAGTTGTTTGCCTCTTCCTTGCTTCCACTTTTGTGCAGTGGGACTACGTTTGCTCTTTTCCAGTCCCCTGGAATTTCTCCTGTAGCTAATGACTGGTTGAATAATTCTGTCAATGGTGCTACCAGCACCTCTTTAAGTTCTTTTAGTATCCTTGGATGTATCCCATCTGGCCCCATAGATTTGTCCACTTTCAGCTTTGAGAGTTCTGTTAGGACCTTTTCCTCTGTAAATGTACTTGTTTCATTTTCCTGAATATCCCTGCAACTTAACTGTGGCCCCTTCCCCTCTCTTTCAGTAGTAAATACTGAGCAAAAATAAGCATATGAGGGAAGAGGGCCCTGCTTGTGAGAGCTTACATTCTAAAGGGGAGGGGTAGACAGACAGGGGTGACACAGACAGGGTACATAGAGAGCGTGAAACAGAGGATTAGGATGAGATTTGGCTGGGTTTGGTGAAGAAGTGGGTCTTGAGAGCCCGTTTGAAGTTTTGTAGAGAGGTGGAGAGTCTGAGGGGGAGAGGTAAGGAATTTTAGAGAAGTGGTGCAGCACGTAAAAAATCTTGGAGGTAGGAGTGGGAGGTGGTAATCCGTAGGCAGGAGAGTCGGCGTGCATTAGCAGAGCGAAGAAAACGTAGGTTTTTCTCTCTGGCCATGTCTCTGTGATGTAGTGATTTTTAGTGTCTCTGTGTCCCATAAACACAGAAAACAGCAGCACTTTGTGAATCCACCTTGAAAACCTAATAACAGTGCAACTACATTTAAGTCACAACAAAGGGGTAATTCTGAGTTGATCGCAGCAGGAACTTTGTTAGCAGTTGGGCAAAACAATGGGGGTCATTCCGAGTTGTTCGCTCGTTATTTTTTTTCGCAACGGAGCGATTAGTCGCGAATGCGCATGCGCAATGTCCGCAGTGCGACTGCGCCAAGTAAATTTGCTATGCAGTTAGGAATTTTACTCACGGTTTTTTCTTCGTTCTGGTGATCGTAATGTGATTGACAGGAAGTGGGTGTTTCTGGGCGGAAACTGGCCGTTTTATGGGTGTGTGTGAAAAAACGCTACCGTTTCTGGGAAAAACGCGGGAGTGGCTGAAGAAACGGAGGAGTGTCTGGGCGAACGCTGGGTGTGTTTGTGACGTCAAACCAGGAACGACAAGCACTGAACTGATCGCAGATGCCGAGTAAGTGTGAAGCTACTCAGAAACTGCTAAGAGGTGTGTAATCGCAATTTTGAGAATCTTTCGTTCGCAATTTTACTATGCTAAGATTCACTCCCAGTAGGCGGCGGCTTAGCGTGTGCAAAGCTGCTAAAAGCAGCTTGCGAGCGAACAACTCGGAATGAGGGCCCATGTACAGTGCAGGTGGGGCAGATGTAACGTGTAGAGAGAGATAGATTTGGGTGTGGTGTGTTCAATCTGCAATCTAAATTGCAGTGTAAAAATAAAGCAGCCAGTATTTACCCTGCACAGAAACAAAATAAGCCACCCAAATCTAACTCTCTCTGCACGTTATATCTGCCTCCCCTGCAGTGCACATGGGCCCTCATTCCGAGTTGTTCGCTCGGTATTTTTCATCGCATCGCAATGAAAATCCGCTTAGTACGCATGCGCAATGTTCGCACTGCGACTGCGCCAAGTAACTTTGCTATGAAGAAAGTAATTTTACTCACGGCTTTTTCATCGCTCCGGCGATCGTAATGTGATTGACAGGAAATGGGTGTTACTGGGCGGAAACACAGCGTTTCAGGGGCGTGTGGCTGAAAACGCTACCGTTTCCGGAAAAAACGCAGGAGTGGCCGGAGAAACGGTGGGAGTGCCTGGGCGAACGCTGGGTGTGTTTGTGACGTCAAACAGGAACGACAAGCACTGAACTGATCGCACAGGCAGAGTAAGTCTGAAGCTACTCTGAAACTGCTAAGTAGTTAGTAATCGCAATATTGCGAATACATCGGTCGCAATTTTAAGAAGCTAAGATTCACTCCCAGTAGGCGGCGGCTTAGCGTGTGCAAAGCTGCTAAAAGCAGCTTGCGAGCGAACAACTCGGAATGAGGGCCCATGTACAGTGCAGGTGGGGCAGATGTAACGTGTAGAGAGAGATAGATTTGGGTGTGGTGTGTTCAATCTGCAATCTAAATTGCAGTGTAAAAATAAAGCAGCCAGTATTTACCCTGCACAGAAACAAAATAAGCCACCCAAATCTAACTCTCTCTGCACGTTATATCTGCCTCCCCTGCAGTGCACATGGGCCCTCATTCCGAGTTGTTCGCTCGGTATTTTTCATCGCATCGCAATGAAAATCCGCTTAGTACGCATGCGCAATGTTCGCACTGCGACTGCGCCAAGTAACTTTGCTATGAAGAAAGTAATTTTACTCACGGCTTTTTCATCGCTCCGGCGATCGTAATGTGATTGACAGGAAATGGGTGTTACTGGGCGGAAACACAGCGTTTCAGGGGCGTGTGGCTGAAAACGCTACCGTTTCCGGAAAAAACGCAGGAGTGGCCGGAGAAACGGTGGGAGTGCCTGGGCGAACGCTGGGTGTGTTTGTGACGTCAAACAGGAACGACAAGCACTGAACTGATCGCACAGGCAGAGTAAGTCTGAAGCTACTCTGAAACTGCTAAGTAGTTAGTAATCGCAATATTGCGAATACATCGGTCGCAATTTTAAGAAGCTAAGATTCACTCCCAGTAGGCGGCGGCTTAGCGTGTGTAACTCTGCTAAATTCGCCTTGCGACCGATCAACTCGGAATGAGGGCCATGGTTTTGCCCAACTGCTAACAAAGTTCCTGCTGCTATCAACTCAGAATTACCCCCAAAGACTCCATCCATGATCCTTATACTTGATTCCCTCCACACACCATACTTGCCTACCTTGCTGCCCCCTCCTCCGGGAGGAGGCAGCGTTGTAGGTGCATGGGGGTGTGGCCGGCGGCATGATGACGGGGAAGTGGGCAGTCTGGGGGGCGTGATATCACAATCGTGTAATTGTGGCTCCGCCCCCGCTATACAGTGCCGATAAACTAGGCACTGCATAGCGGGGGGCGGGGCTACGATGACGCGATTCAGCGTGAATCGCGTTATTGGATCTCCTCGGTCGCCCACTTGTTCTCTGCTGTGGGTGGCTGAGGAGGGGAGTTGTGGCCTGGCAAGAAAAACGGGAGGCTTGCCCACCCTTTGGGGGCCGGGAGGGCCACCTGATTTTCGGGAGCCTCCTGGCCATTCCGGGAAGGTAGGCAAGTATGCCACACACACACGCACCCATACTTTCATATATTTTTTTTTCATGCCCACTGCATAGGCCAGAGGAACTGAAGGGAGTTTGTTCCCATTATCATACCGCCCAACATCGGATGCCTGAAATGTGGGACTCCTCTCGCGCGTAAAAGGGGGTGTGGTACTTGAGAAGGGGCATGGGTTCATGTGACTGCCACATTAGTAAGTCACGCCCCCATTCCCAGCATTGAGGGGGCGTGCCCAGCGCTCTGTGAGCTGCTGGCATGCCCCCAGTCCCTATGTCTCCAGTGATTAGATGCTGGTGGGACAGCGGAACAGCCCCAAAAAAAGGGGACTGTCCTGCGAAACTCTGGACAGTTGGGAGCTATGCATTATGGAGTAACACTGCGCGGTGTCGGGGTGGTCGCTCTGCTTGTACTGCCCTTGGTACGGTCCTGGCTCTAAGTCCCTGTACTCATAATTTTGGGTTAACTTTGGGTTGTCCTAGCTATGGTAAAGGGTGTGCCCTTATTCCCAAGAAGAGATTCCACCCTCTTAGTGGCTTCTGTACACCTTGGTAGCAGCTTCTGTACACTTTGGAGGCTACCCAAGATAAAACAAACAAGAAAATACATGCTTTTAATGTAGTTATTTTGTAAATACTAGAATCAGCAATCACATTTACTGTAGTTCAAACTAAACACAAATAAATGTACTGCAAGGCAAAGCCGATACCATACTGTACAGTATACTGCCTTGCATGATAGTTTGGTCAGTGTGTGTGTGTGTGTGTGTGTGTGTGTGTGTATATACAAACTACACAGATAGTCAGGGTGGGACTTGAACCCATGGCCGTGCTTTGAGGCAGTAATGCTAAACATTTCACCAACTGTGCTGCCCACATATACAATAATTGCCACTGTGCACTTATCCACACACATACAGTAAGAGCAGGAATTGCATCCAACACACTGAAAAGAGAAGTGGTAGTGTGCGCTATTAGAGATGAACATGTGTTTTCCTTTCCTAGCATATCAGGAATGTGTAATTAATGGGATTATTACAGCTGGTTGTTGATTCACATCAGCGAGCTCATAGTCAATATTTACATTTCAAAGTCAGCGTAATGAGACCATGGATTAATTAGCATCATCTTCTATACAGCTCTTTGTATACAGGCACAGGTGTATGCAGGGCTGGCTAGTGCACAGCAGACTGGAGGCAGAGGATGGGAAGAACCAGGGAAAGTAACTACTACAATGCGGGAAGGATTCTCTCCTGTTCTGCAGGTATTAGTAGGGGAATCCTGTATAAGTTTGTACTGTATGGACATTGCTGGCACATGCATATAACAGTGGGGGCCCAACCAGAGCTTAAAGTGGTCCTGGAGAGGTGGTGGAACTAATTTTTTTGCTACCCCCGGACCCCACCCACCTTTACACAGAGCCAGTGCTAGGGTTTTCGGCACCCCCCTGCAAACTATAAATTTGTGCCCTACCTCTCATACTTTATAAAGGAACTGTGGTCTCACAAGGAAGATAATTGGTCACGCAACAGTACCCCCAATTCAAATTACTCCACACAGTAGCACAATCTTATTCTCATTATACTGCATGTAGTGGCCTTTTTTCACATTACAACACAGTAATGACCCTTATTCAAGTTACGTCACTCAGTGGTGCTCTTTATTCACGTTATGCTGCATACTGGTACCGCTTAGCACACAGTAGTGCCCATTATACACAACGCCCATAGTAGTGCCCCTTATACACCATTCCCAAAGTAGTAGTGCCCCATACAAATAATGTCCACAGTATTAGTGCCGCTTATGCAAATAAAGCCCACAGTAGTAGTTGCCCCTTACACATAATGCCAATAAAAGTGCCACTTGTACTCATAATGCCCACAGAAGTGCCCCTTATACTGCATACAGTAGTGTCTCTTATACACATCTCTGCCTCTGTCAAACCAGCAGCTCCCCGTCCATGTCCCTCCAGCAGCTCCATGCCATCTGTTCCTCCAGCAGCTTCCCCTGTTTCACTGTGTGCCTCCAGCTCCCTCTCACCTTGTTTTCAGCATGCAAAGAGCCTGATCTTCTTCGTGACTCTTCACTTCAGCGGCAGTGATGGCATGACATGGCATACACAGTGCCCGGAAAGGAAGCTGCTGGGATCTGAGGAGGGATAGAGACAGCATGCATGAGTACCAGGAAGGATGAGCCACAGATGGAGGAGGACCATGGTTCTGCCAGGACCTATTGAAGGAGAAGGTGGCTGCAGCTAATCAGTGACACTAGCGCCATCTGCATCATCTATTGATGTGGGTGTCAGGGTGGAATTTTCTATTGGAATTACTGTGCAAGGCTGTGTAGGTGGTGGAACTAGTTCCACCTACAATTAAAGGTGGTGGAACTCAGTTCCACCTTGTTCCCCCTCCCCCCACACTTTAACCCCTGGGCCCAACTTAAACCCTCAGTGTGTATAATAAACCTTTGGTAGTGACCGCACAATACTCCCATGTTGCCTTATTGGCAGGACTCACAGATGGGAAACCGGTCGGCTTTAGTGCCATCTTTTCAAAATGTTTGGGGCTGCCTCTCTATATGACTGAAAGATGGTGTATGCAGAGGAGGATTTACCACAAGGCAACCAAGGCAGCTGCTTAGGGCCCTGTTGGTCTCAGGGGGCCCTGCTGGTCCCAGGTGGCCCGCCGACAAGGCTGTATTAAGACCATGAGCTTCACCGAAATTGTCTAAGAGCTGGGATGTCTGAATACTCCCAGCAGGCTGTCAGTGATTAGACAGCTGTTGGGTGCCGGCTCCAGCGCATGCCTGTGTCTCCAGTCCTGCAGTACTGTGCATGTGACCAGTCATGACACACGTGTGTATGATGTCAGATGCTTAGAGAGAAGAGTCAGGATGTGCACAGAAAAAAACATGAGTTCTGTACTTTATTACAGTATGTTTTACATTTTATATAACATCCACCACCTACTTCAAATTCCAAGCAGGCGTGAGTGGTGGATGATTGGGGAGGGGGGGGGGGTTGTTGATGGTGTAGACAATGAGGATTGTTGAAGAAAGGGGGCCCCAAATCAGTGTCTTGCTTAGGGCCCTATGAGGTCTAAATCCACCTCTGTGTGCATGCATAGACCTGGGTAGTGGGAGCACCAATGTTGGGGTGTTCAAACACCCACAGGACTGACTCCTAGGTTATGTCCGTAATGTAAGAATACTGGGCTGGAGAGTCACTGTAACTTAGAGCTGCCTCCTTCACTACATTTATTTCCCACAAGAACCTTTATGTCTTAAGTAATGAAAGTGCTGGGACCTTGACTTGTCTTTATATATATAAAGAGAGCATATAAGCAGACATTGCCCTGTCTTTATTACGCATTCCATGAGCTTCGCTGTAATAGTGCATCTGGGAGATGATGGTGCAATGGGTATCCCATTGATAGTAAAGGCCTTTTGCAGGGAGGAAAGTGCAGCGCTGCCTCCATATAACAGGGGTTTTCCCCAAATTCAGCCACCACCATCCTTCAGGTCTCACTTAAATAATCTCGTCCTGCAAAACAAAATCTCCCTGGCAGGTGTGTACAACTGTTCTGTACTTGCATCATTCACTGGGCCTGCAGTAAGGCAGAATCAAACCCCAAATCTGCCCAGTTCTTCCCATTAGATAATACCAAATATTAGACCCCCACCACAGGTACCGCCATCTCTGGCCTGTAAACCTCCCTATAGAAGCCTGGGAATTTGTGCAAAAACAGGTGCACGACTCCCAAAACATCATGGTATAAAGTTGCATCTGATTAAATCCCCTGTCAGGCTTCTATACCCACCTGTCCTAGCTGCTGGATCAGGGAGAATGGGTTGAGTGTAGCAGCCCTGACCGCTCTCTTTTCTCACCAAGGGGTTTGTTATGTGTGCCGGTACTTAATTGCCCTTTAAAACTCTTTTTTCAAAAAGCTATTTAGATTTGCGTCCCCAGCACCCACTGTGCATGTGCGGCTGTCGGCCATTGCATGTGTCACTCAGGACAGACGGAAAGAGAGCTGGAGGCTCCATCTCTGAAAAAAAAAGTGAATTAATAGCCAATAAGTTACTAGGGTAACACCATCTTCACATTCCGGAGCTTAGTAAATCCGGCAGCTTTGCAGCCCTCATAGAAACCTGTCTGAAATTAAGAGACCACATCAGATATAGGTAATATCTGCTGTGATCAGCGGAGGCTCCTACCTGTTTTGGGTAGGGGGACTGCCACTGCAGCTACCCATGCCGCAGAGGACAGAAGAGAGAAAGCCCCAGCGGCCAGCCGGCCAACCCGGTCCTGTTGCCCGTGCAATGGATCTGGCAGGTGCCGGGACCGGAGCAAAAGCAGCGGCGTGACTGTGCAAGCACAAAAACCTAGTTTCTATGGACTGCTTTGGCTGCAGCCCATAGAAGACGGATTGGGCTGATGATCAAGCAGGGAGTAGCCTCCTACAGGAAGCCAGCTCTCTGCTAATCGCAGCTCGGTCTGGCAGTCCTGGGGGAGGAAACACCTCCCAGTGGGAGTGCCTGTCATGCAAGTGACTGGCAAGTAGCACTTCCAATAGGAAGTCACTGCCAGTCACAGTGAAGCCACTGAGCCAGTGCAGTAATAGCAGCCCATAGGTAAAATACGGCACTGGCTGTGATCCCTCCATAGGGTATTTGGTTAGCATACCGATCATTGGGATCCCGGAGGTCACAATACAGACGGCGGGATCCCGACGGTGGCACCATACCGTTGCCAGTATACCGGTGAGGTAGGTGATTCCCCCTCTTTGGGTGTCCACGACGCCCATAGAGGGAGAATAGAACCTGTGGTGTGCGAATCCCGCAGTGTGGCGAGAGCAGTGAGCCCGCAAGGGGCTTAGTTGCGCTCGACCTCCTGCCGGCACTCCACCGATCGGGATACCTATGTCGGTATAATGACATTCAGCATCTCGTGCATCGGAGTATCACACCGAACCCCTCCATAGTACATCAGTGGGATACTAAATATTTGCGGGTACCCCCTGAAAACAGGGTTTTTTAGGGAATATCCAGCAAATATTTAATTATAACTAGTACCCTAAGTACTTTCTTAACTTTTAGCATTGAGCATCGCTTGGTTTTGTTTGGAAAAAAAAACACTGAATTATGAAATGCTGGAAGAATTTTAATATGTTCACTGTAAGATGAAACAACGTGAGTATATAGATGCCAGACAAATTTAATTTAGAAAACAACTGTGTATTTTCTGCTGTAAGTGATGGGAATATCCTCCTAAAGGAAGTATCATTATAATTAAACAATTTAAAAAAAGAAAAAAAAAATCAAAATGTTTATTTGCGGTGGAGGACACTATTAGTCGCACTGATTCATCCGCTAACAGGAACTATTTTTTTGTTTTGTTTATTGAAATGTAATTTAATACAGAGAGCTCAGATCTGGAAATAACCCATTCATTGTACATGTACAGACTGCTTCAAAGAGAGAGGGAAAATGTATATGGCTGATTATGTGCGTCAGCTCCATTAAAGGATTGGACATGCTGGGATTTTATGTGTCTGTTCTTTTCTCTTGCAAGATTGAGTCCAGCAAGACAATGATGCAACACTAGCGGGAATGTTGCATTAGACAAAACCTGAATATGCACAAGCATGCGGGTGAGAATGGCCAGAAGGAATTAGATGATATCTTAGAATATTCTGCCCCCTACTGACAAATGGCAGGAACTGCACAATGTCTTGTAGAAAAAAGCTTGAAAGTATAGGACCTGATTCTTTAGTCACACATAATGTGGACGCAAATTTGTCTGCAGAAATCCTATGTGAACAGCCACCGGTACTCTCATTTGGACGCATCTGTGACACATTACTGCCCCTAGCTCTCCGGGTTAATGGTAACGGCACTTACACCAGCTCCATTCATGGTGCAGTAAGTTTGCCTGAAAATGGGGTGAACTCAGCAAATGCTCAAATCAGAATAGTTTGCTACTCTGACTACATAATACACACCCAAGGGACGCTTCTCCTGTGTGCGAAAGCCTCATTGCCAACCAACTACTTAGTAATGCCTCTCAGAATAATGCGCCACCCAGAATAGCACACCTCCCAGAATACCACGCCTTTCACAGTAGCGCACCTCTCTGAATAATAGGTCGGGAGGGGGGCGCAGAGGACACTGTAACCCTGTCAGGGGGCCCCCGGCCAGAGCACAATGACATCACTAGCTTTCCCTCTTGTGTAGCAGCAGAACCACTCAACTAGAATGTGAGCTAGACAGTATGCAGTGCACGCAGAGACAGAGAAGTATCAGGTTTCATGAACTTCCGACCGAACTTCCCGACCAGAAGAGAATGGAAGGAAGGGGGGCAGGGGGAGCTGTAAGAGACCCAGGGATCCCAACCTCTGCTTCCCTACCTGGGTGTCTGTGTCCTGTGTAACCTGTAATCTAATAAGAGCATTACAGGTCTACAGAGCAGGGTCAGATTGGGATAGAAAAACCTGGGAAATTTACGGAAGCAGCCCTAATGGGTATGTGGTCTGATGAGGGAATGGAATCTGTTGAGGGGGGCGGGATCCCTCCTCACAAGGTCTGATTGTACGCAGTTGCGGCCTTTCTTGTGTCTTTTGCTGTAGTTGCATCTGAGACCGGGTGGATTGGAACCAAAAATGGCCCTGTCAAATTTTGTAGATGTGGCCCCGACATGGGCAGCACAAGAGGTATAACATACCGTGTAGCCATGGCAATATCACTGAATGGCAGAGTTGCTATACTGCAGAGATGGAATAACAGAATGAATTGGGACAACACACATAGCAGCCCTAACAGAAATCTTCCTGATGAGCCCTATAGCCAATCCACACCTGCTAGAGACACACAGAGAGTTCTCCTAAGTTCTGTCCCAGTGTGTAAGTAGTACAGAGGGTGCTGCTTTTGCATTTTCTTTTCTATGTGTATTTTAAGATTAAGTTGTCTTTGTTCCACTACATCTATATACTAGTTGTCTCTCAATTAGGTGGAGCCTTAGTCAATACCCAGGCATTATTAAACTGTAAGTTTAAATCCAATATACACCATTGATTTAAATGTAATATACATGACAATCTAATATAACCCCCCCCCCCCCATTCCCCTTCCCCTGGGTCCCCCTGTCTTAAGTGCCGCGGGCTCCCACAAGGTTTAATCCGGCACTGGATAGGTGCACCTCCCAGAATGATCCTGATCCTGAGTCACATGCAAAGCCTATACAATGCTGATGTCCACGTAGCTGACTGACTGTTTGCAACTGTGCACATTCTGAAAACCCCTACGGTGCATGCGTTACTCTGAGTGTATGCAGTGGTGCAGAGAGGGGGGCTGGTACTCTTTACCCAGGCACCGGCCTGCTGGAAGGTACTCCCTCCCCCTTTCCCTGTTGCAGAAAGCCGGACGCTGCCCAGTGCTATGTGCTGAGCTGGGGAGAGAGGCAGCTGCAGATGTCCTCTCTCTCCGCCGGCGTGGGTGTAGGAGTAAGTAAGCTATCGCATCCCGCACCCCGCCACCGGCTGCCCTGGACACCGGCGCCCCACCTGTGTGGCGTGCATGGCCACTTTGTGGCAGCACTGAACATATGGTTATTTTTTTCCCACGGAGGAGGTCTGGTCACGCCCCTCCTTGTGCCAGGGCCCATTAGAACTGTCGGTGGCCCTGGGTGTACGCACATAGGTATTGTTGCGATTGGGTCAGACTGTATCAATAATGGGACGGCAAAGTGATGGGTGTTCCAGGCGTGTCATTCCCTGGCGCACAGCCATTGCCATAGAGACCATATCCAGTCAGAAAAACTGCACTTGCCAAGGGGCGCGCGCAATGGTGGTGTGCCAAGGATCACCGCCAATGTACCAGCGTACAGGGACACAGAAAGTGAGTGTCTGAGGGCAGGCATGTACACACCGGGGGGAGGCTGAATGTATCATTTGCATATTATCGTAGCCGCGACTCCGGCAACAGACGCAAGAGCGAATGCAGCAGCCTCCACCTCTGCATCAAGCCCTGTCCAGGTGTAATAATACTCACAAATCATGACCAAATAGGAATATGTAACGTAATCCTATCTCCCTACGCCAGTCAGGTCATCCGTTCCCACTGGCGTCTGAGATGCTGGTCCATGATGCTGCTAATACAATGATAATGCTGGGCAGTAAGACACCATTGTTATGTCACAGAGCTGTGCTTCTGCTGAATCTGCACAATTACTTTACCGCCGGCTAAATTCACTAAACAGCAAGACAAACGGTGGCTCCCACAAGCCTCAATGCCGTGTTTATCTTGCGCCGGGAAAGCCTGATGGACACAGACGAGTTGTGTCAACCGTGAAAGCTGCAGACGTATACAAAATGATTATCTCTTATCCTGGGAGTGTAACTACCAACATTACAGAGATCAGCAATGAGACTGGACTGCCGTAAAGGTTGTAAGATAGTAAAGAGGACTGCATACACCAGTATTATAGTCTGTAAGTCTTATTTCTCCATGTTTGGGACGCGTATCATCCTCTCAGCATTTAGAAATTAAATTTAAAAAAAATGGTCAAAATAAGCCATGCAGCGTTCTGCACAAACCCTGGCCCAATCCACCCAGAACCTGGCAGATCATTGGCTGAAGGATAGAGCTCCGCCCCATTCAAGGTCCAGAAATCAGGCCTGTCCTGCCAAAATTGGGACAACTGGAGGGTGCACAACTGATACAGGACATATAGGGGCGATTCAATCCTGGGCGATGCACACATCACTTAGAATTTCGGCAGAGGAACCTTTTCCTGCACATACTGTTATGTTAGAATTCCATATAGTGAAATACCGTTTTTTTTATTAGCAGTAAGTCAAGGCATGTCCAAACTGCGGCCCTCCAGCTGTTATGAAACTACATATTACAGCATGCCCAGTTTTGCTGTCAGAGAATGCTAAAGCTGTGTCAGGCCATGCTGGGATGTGTAGTTTCTCAACAGCTGGAGGGCCGCAGTTTGAACATGCCTGCAATAAGGGGATAAATGAAACTAAATAATGAAATAATAAAAAAGCAGCATACCAGGTTTATATGGTGTACACAGCACACCTTAGTTAGTTCAAGCAACAGTCCAGGTGATTCCTGGGAACAGGAACCTGCATACACCTTGTTGATAAACAAATGGTCCACCTAGAAGGGCACCCACAGGGCAGCAACCGTCACTGGGGGTAATTCCAAGTTGATCGCAGCAGGAATTTTTTTGCAGTTGGGCAAAACCATATGCACTGCAGGGGGGGCAGATATAACATCTGCAGAGAGAGTTAGATTTGGTTGGGTTATTTTGTTTCTGTGCAGGGTAAACACTGGCTGCTTTATTATTACACTGCAATTTAGATTGCAGATTGAACTCACCACACCCAAATCTATCTCTCTCTGCACATGTTATATCTGCCTCCCCTGCAGTGCACATGGTTTTGCCCAACTGCTAAAAATTTTCCTGCTGCGATCAACTTGAAATTACCCCCACTGTGTGCAACAAATACACAATGCACATATACGCAGCGCCGTAACTAGACATTTTAGCAATGTGTGCGAGAAACGACATTGGCGACCCCCTTATGTAAAATAGGGGCAGTGAGCGCCCTACGCGTGCAAAAAATATATAGGGGTGTGGCTTCATGGGGAAGGGGGGTGGCCACAAAATAACACCAATTCATATTATGGTGCACAGTAGTCTCCATTATTCAAATTACGCCGACCAGTAGCATCACTACAACAGGTAGAGCCCCTTTTACACATTACGGCAGACAGCGTCCCCTTTTACACATTACGGCAGACAGCGTCCCCCTTTTTACACATTACGGCAGACAGCGTCCCCTTTTTACACATTACGGCAGACAGCGTCCTCTTTTTACACATTACGGCAGACAGCGTCCCCCTTATTACACATTACGGCAGACAGCGTCCCCTGTTTTTACACATTACGGCAGACAGCGTCCCCCTTTTCTCTAACGTCCTAGTGGATGCTGGGGACTCCGTAAGGACCATGGGGAATAGACGGGCTCCGCAGGAGACTGGGCACTCTAAAGAAAGATTTAGTACTACCTGGTGTGCACTGGCTCCTCCCTCTATGCCCCTCCTCCAGACCTCAGTTAGAATCTGTGCCCGGCCAGAGCTGGGTGCTTTTAGTGAGCTCTTCTGAGCTTGCTAATAAGAAAGTATTTTAGTTAGGTTTTTTATTTTTTATTTTCAGAGAGCTTCTGCTGGCAACAGACTCTCTGCTACGTGGGACTGAGGGGAGAGAAGCAAACCTACTAACTGCGGCTAGGTTGCGCTTCTTAGGCTACTGGACACCATTAGCTCCAGAGGGATCGAACACAGGACCTGACCTTGTCGTCCGTTCCCGGAGCCGCGCCGCCGTCCCCCTCACAGAGCCAGAAGTCAGAAGCCGGCAGAAGCAAGAAGACATCGAAATCGGCGGCAGAAGACTCCTGTCTTCACATGAGGTAGCGCACAGCACTGCAGCTGTGCACCATTGCGCCCACACTACCCACACACTCCGGTCACTGTAGGGTGCAGGGCGAAGGGGGGGGGGGGCGCCCTGGGCAGCAAGTAGGATGCCTCTTGGCAAAAAGACACATATATACAGCTGGGCACTGTGTATATGTACGAGCCCCCGCCATTTTATTACACAGACCCGGGACAGAAGCCCGCCGCTGAGGGGGCGGGGCCTTCTTCCTCAGCACTAACCAGCGCCATTTTCTCTTCACAGCTCCGCTGAGAGGAAGCTCCCCAGGCTCTCCCCTGCAGTATCAAGGTAGAAAAAGGGTAAAAAGAGAGGGGGGGCACATAAATTTAGGCGCAAATTATCATAAACAGCAGCTACTGGGTAAACACTAAGTTACTGTGTAATCCCTGGGTTATATAGCGCTGGGGTGTGTGCTGGCATACTCTCTCTCTGTCTCCCCAAAAGGCCTTGTGGGGTCCTGTCCTCAATTAGAGCATTCCCTGTGTGTGTGTGCGGTGTGTCGGTACGTTTGTGTCGACATGTTTGACGAGGACGGTTACGTGGAGGCAGAACAAGTGCAAGGGACTGTGGTGTCGCCGCCGACGGCGCCGACACCTGATTGGATGGATATGTGGAAGGTGTTAAATGATAACGTAAGCTCCTTGCATAAAAGGTTGGATAATCAGTCAGGGTCTCAACCCGTGTCTGATTCTGCAGCTCAGAGGCCGTCAGGGTCTCAAAAGCGCCCACTATCCCAGTTGGTTGACACAGATGTCGACACGGATTCTGACTCCAGTGTCGATGACGATGAGGCAAAGTTGCAGCCTAAAATGACTAACATATCGGAGGAAAACCCTGTCCCTGACAAAAGGGTGTATATGTATGGGGAGAAAAAGCAAGAGGTGACTTTTCCCCCTTCACATGAGTTAAATGAATTATGTGAAAAAGCATGGGATTCCCCCGATAAGAAAGTGCTGATTTCCAAAAGGTTACTTATGGCGTACCCTTTCCCGCCAACGGACAGGATGCGCTGGGAATCCTCCCCTAGGGTAGATAAAGCTCTGACACGCTTATCTAAAAAGGTGGCCCTGCCGTCACAGGATACGGCCGCCCTAAAGGATCCTGCAGATAGGAAGCAGGAAAGTATCCTGAAGTCTGTTTATGCACACTCAGGTACTATACTGAGGCCGGCTATTGCGTCGGCCTGGATGTGTAGTGCTGTAGCAGCATGGACAGATAATCTGTCTGAGGAAATGGATACCTTAGACAAGGATACCATTTTGCTGACCCTGGGGCATATAAAAGACGCTGTCCTATATATGAGGGATGCCCAGAGGGACATTTGCCTACTGGGCTCTAGAATAAATGCAATGTCAATTTCTGCCAGAAGGGTCCTGTGGACTCGGCAATGGACAGGTGATGCCGACTCCAAAAAGCACATGGAGGTGTTACCTTACAAGGGTGAGGAATTGTTTGGGGACGGTCTCTCGGACCTTGTTTCCACAGCTACGGCTGGGAAGTCAAACTTTTTGCCATATATTCCCTCACAGCCTAAGAAAGCACCGTATTACCAAATGCAGTCCTTTCGATCACAGAGAAGCAAGAAGGTCAGAGGTGCGTCCTTTCTGGCCAGAGGCGCAGGGGTAGAAGAAAGAAGCTGCACCATTCAGCTAGTTCCCAGGAACAGAAGTCCTCCCCGGCTTCCACTAAATCCACCGCATGACGCTGGGGCTCCACAGGAGCCAGGAGCGGTGGGGGCGCGTCTCCGAAATTTCAGCCACCAGTGGGTTCGCTCACAGGTGGATCCCTGGGCTATACAGATTGTATCTCAGGGATACAAGTTGGAATTCGAAGTGATGCCCCCTCACCGTTACCTCAAATCGGCCCTGCCAGCTTCCCCCATAGAAAGGGAAGTAGTGTTAGCGGCAATTCACAAGTTATATCTCCAGCAGGTGGTGGTAAAGGTTCCCCTCCTTCAACAAGGAAGAGGATACTATTCCACAATGTTTGTGGTACCGAAACCGGACGGTTCGGTCAGACCCATATTGAATTTAAAATCCCTGAACATTTATCTGAAAAGATTCAAGTTCAAAATGGAATCGCTCAGAGCGGTCATTGCAAGCCTGGAAGAGGGGGATTTTATGGTGTCTCTGGACATCAGGGATGCGTACTTGCATGTCCCCATTTCTCCACCTCATCAGGAGTACCTCAGGTTTGTGGTACAGGACTGTCATTACCAATTCCAGACGTTGCCGTTTGGCTTGTCCACGACACCGAGAATATTTACCAAGGTGATGGCGGAAATGATGGTGCTCCTTCGGAAGCAAGGGGTTACGATTATCCCATACTTGGACGATCTCCTCATAAAGGCGAGGTCCAGGGAGCGGTTGCTGATCAGCGTAGCACTCTCTCAGGAAGTGTTGCAACAGCACGGCTGGATTCTGAATATTCCAAAGTCGCAGCTGATTCCTACGACGCGTCTGCCCTTCCTGGGCATGATTCTGGACAGAACCCAGAAAAAGGTGTTTCTCCCGGAGGAGAAGGCTCAGGAGCTCGTGACTCTGGTCAGAGGCCTCCTAAAACCAAAACAGGTATCGGTGCATCACTGCACGCGAGTCCTGGGAAAGATGGTGGCGTCATACGAAGCCATTCCCTTCGGCAGATTCCATGCGAGGATCTTTCAGTGGGATCTGTTGGACAAGTGGTCCGGATCGCATCTTCAGATGCATCGGCTGATCACCCTGTCCCCCAGGGCCAGGGTGTCTCTTCTGTGGTGGCTGCAAAGTGCTCACCTGCTCGAGGGCCGCAGGTTCGGCATACAGGACTGGGTCCTGGTGACCACGGACGCAAGCCTCTGAGGATGGGGGGGCAGTCACTCAAGGAAGAAACTTCCAGGGGCTGTGGTCAAGTCAGGAGACTTGTCTGCACATCAATATCCTGGAACTAAGGGCCATATACAACGCCCTGAGTCAAGCGGAGCCTCTGCTTCGAAACCAACCAGTGCTGATTCAGTCAGACAACATCACGGCAGTGGCCCATGTGAACCGCCAGGGCGGCACAAGAAGCAGGGTGGCAATGGCAGAAGCCACCAGGATTCTTTGTTGGGCGGAGAATCACATACTAGCACTGTCAGCAGTGTTCATTCCGGGAGTGGACAACTGGGAAGCAGACTTCCTCAGCAGGCACGACCTCCACCCGGGAGAGTGGGGACTTCATCAAGAAGTCTTCACGCAGATTGCAAATCGATGGGAACTGCCACAGGTGGACATGATGGTGTCCCGTCTCAACAAAAAGCTAAAAAGATATTGCGCCAGGTCAAGGGACCCTCAGGCTATAGCTGTGAACGCACTAGTAACACCGTGGGTGTTCCAGTCGGTCTATGTGTTTCCTCCTCTTCCTCTCATACCAAAGGTGCTGAGAATTGTAAGAAAAAGAGGAGTGAGAACAATACTCATTGTTCCGGATTGGCCAAGAAGGACTTGGTACCCGGAATTGCAAGAAATGCTCACAGAGGACCCGTGGCCTCTGCCTCTCAGATGGGACCTGTTACAACAAGGGCCCTGTCTCTTCCAAGACTTACCGCGGCTGCGTTTAACGGCATGGCGGTTGAACGCCGGATCCTAGCGGAAAAAGGCATTCCGGATGAAGTTATTCCTACGCTGATAAAGGCTAGGAGGGATGTGACAGCAAAGCATTATCACCGTATATGGCGAAAATATGTTGCTTGGTGTGAGGCCAGGAAGGCCCCTACAGAGGAATTCCAGCTGGGTCGATTCCTGCACTTCCTACAGTCAGGAGTGACTATGGGCCTGAAATTAGGGTCCATAAAGGTCCAGATTTCGTCTCTATCCATTTTCTTCCAAAAAGAACTGGCTTCACTGCCTGAGGTTCAGACGTTTGTTAAGGGAGTGCTGCATATTCAGCCCCCTTTTGTGCCACCAGTGGCACCTTGGGATCTTAACGTGGTGTTGAGTTTCCTGAAATCCCACTGGTGTGAGCCACTTAAGACCGTGGAGCTAAAGTATCTCACGTGGAAAGTGGTCATGCTGTTGGCCTTAGCTTCGGCTAGGCGTGTGTCAGAATTGGCGGCTTTGTCATGTAAAAGCCCCTATCTGGTTTTCCATATGGATAGGGCAGAATTGCGGACTCGTCCGCAATTTCTGCCAAAGGTGGTGTCATCCTTTCATTTGAACCAACCTATTGTGGTGCCTGCGGCTACTGGTGACTTGGAGGATTCCAAGTTGCTTGACGTAGTCCAGGCTTTGAAGATTTATGTGACCAGAACGGCTGGAGTCAGGAAGACTGACTCGCTGTTTGTCCTGTATGCATCCAACAAGCTGGGTGCTCCTGCTTCAAAGCAAGCTATTGCTCGCTGGATCTGTGGCACGATTCAGCAGGCTCATTCTGCGGCTGGATTGCCGCATCCTAAATCAGTGAAAGCCCATTCCACAAGAAAGGTGGGCTCTTCTTGGGCGGCTGCCCGAGGGGTCTCGGCATTACAGCTTTGCCGAGCTGCTACTTGGTCGGGTTCAAACACATTTGCAAAGTTCTACAAGTTTGACACCCTGGCTGAGGAGGACCTTGAGTTTGCCCATTCGGTGCTGCAGAGTCATCCGCACTCTCCTGCCTGTTTGGGAGCTTTGGTATTATCCCCATGGTCCTTACGGAGTCCCCAGCATCCACTAGGACGTTAGAGAAAATAAGATTTTACTCACCGGTAAATCTATTTCTCGTAGTCCGTAGTGGATGCTGGGCGCCCGTCCCAAGTGCGGACTTTCTGCAATACGTGTATATAGTTATTGCTTACTAAAGGGTTATGTTATGTGGCATCAGTTGAGTGATGCTTGTTTGTTGTTCATACTGTTAACTGGGTAAGTTTATCTCGAGTTATACGGTGTGATTGGTGTGGCTGGTATGAGTCTTACCCTGGATTCCAAAATCCTTTCCTTGTAATGTCAGCTCTTCCGGGCACAGTTTCCTTAACTGAGGTCTGGAGGAGGGGCATAGAGGGAGGAGCCAGCGCACACCAGGTAGTACTAAATCTTTCTTTATTTCTTTCTTTAGTGCCCAGTCTCCTGCGGAGCCCGTCTATTCCCCATGGTCCTTACGGAGTCCCCAGCATCCACTACGGACTACGAGAAATAGATTTACCGGTGAGTAAAATCTTATTATTACACATTACGGCAGACAGCGTCCCCCTTATTACACATTACGGCAGACAGTGTCCCCTTCTTACACATTACGGCAGGCAGTGTCCCCTTATTACACATTACGGCAGGCAGCGTCCCCTTTTTACACATTACGGCAGACAGCGTCCCCCTTATTACACATTACAGCAGACAGCGTCCCCCTTTTTACACATTACTGCAGACAGCGTCCCCCTTTTTACACATTACGGCAGACAGCGTCCCCTTTTTACAGATTACGGCAGACAGCGTCCCCTTTTTACAGATTACGGCAAACATCGTCCCCCTTTTTACACATTACTCAGACAGCGTCCCCCTTTTTACACATTACGGCAGACTGCGTCCCCCTTTTTACGCATTACGGCAGCCAGCGTCCCCATTTTTACACATTACGGCAGGATAGATAGATTAGATAGATGCCCATGTGTAGGTAGGAGCATACCAGATTCAGAGGTTGCACCTCCGGCAGTCCAGGGTCCCAATGCTGCCGGATAGAGAAAAGCGCAGGGCGTTCTCTCTCAACAGTAGCAGACAGTACGAGGTTAAAGTTTGTCTGGCTTTATCCATTATCCCAGTGGCTGTCTTCTGACACAGTGTTTGGCTGCTTGGAATGTATTTCCCAATACTCAGCCCATCGGCAGGTGTTCTATAAGTAATTATCTTAGGGGGATAAGGGAACAGGAACCTGCATACACCTTGTTGATAAACAAATGGTCCTCCTAGAAGGGCACCCACAGGGCAGCAACCGTCACTGTGAACAACAAATACACAATGCACATATACGCAGCGTCGTAACTAGACATTTTAGCAATGTGTGCGAGAAACTACATTGGCACCCCCCCACTCCCCTTATGTGAAATAGGGGCAGTGCACGCCCTACACGCGCAAAAAATATATAGGGGCGTGGCTTCATGGGGAAGGGGTGTGGCCACAAAATAACACCAATTCATATTACGGTGCACAGTAGTCTCCATTATTCAAATTACGCCGACCAGTAGCGTCACTACACCAGGTAGAGCCCCTTTTACACATTACGGCAGCCAGTGTCCCCTTTTTACACATTACGGCAGACAGTGTCCCCCTTTTTACACATTACAGCAGACAGCGTCCCCCTTATTACACATTACGGCAGACAGCGTCCCCTTTTTTTACACATTACGGCAGACAGCGTCCCCTTTTTACACATTACAGTAGACAGCATCCCCCTTACTACACATTACGGCAGACAGCGTCCCCTTTTTACACATTACGGCAGACAGCGTCCCCCTTATTACACATTACGGCAGACAGCGTCCCCTTTTTATACATTACGGCAGACAGCGCCCCCTTTTTACACATTACGGCAGACAGCGTCCCCCTTATTACACATTACGGCAGACAGCGTCCCCTTCTTTTACACATTACGGCAGGCAGTGTCCCCTTTTTACACATAACGGCAGACAGCGTCCTCCTTTTTACACATTACGGCAGACAGCGTCCCCCTTTTTACACATTACGGCAGACAGCATCCCCCTTTTTACACATTCGGCAGACAGCGCCCCCTTTTTACACATTACGGCAGAAAGCGTCCCCCTTATTACATATTACGGCAGACATCGTCCCCTTTTTTTACACATTACGGCAGGCAATGTCCCCTTTTTACACATTACGGCAGACAGCATCCCCTTTTTACACATTACGGCAGACAGCATACCCCTTTTTGCACATTACTGCAGACAGCATCCTCCTTTTTACACATTACGGCAGACAGCGTCCCCTTTTTACACATTACGGCAGACAGCATCCCCCTTTTTACACATTACGGCAGAGAGCGTCCCCTTTTTACAAATTACGGCAGACAGCATCCCTCTTTTTACACATTACGGCAGACAGCGTCCTCTTATTACACATTACGGCAGACAGCGTCCCCCTTTTTACACATTACTGCAGACAGCGTCCCCCTTTTTACACATTACGGCAGACAGCGTCCCCTTTTTACACATTACCGCAGACAGCGTCCCCCTTTTTACACATTACCGCAGACAGCGCCCCCCTTTTTACACGTTACGGCAGTCTGCGTCCCCCTTTTTACGCATTACGGCAGGATAGATAGATAGACAGAGATAGATAGATAGATAGATAGATAGATAGATAGACAGAATAGTTGATACTTACCATCTCTCCGCTGGCTCAGGCAGTCAGGCTCCTCGGTGCTGGCAACTCAGGAGGCAGGTGAGAAGGAGGAGGAGGGAGGGAGGGAGAAGGAGGAGCCGCAGCAGCGCACTGTAATTGGTGGCGGCGCTGCTGCAGCTGTCCCTCTCCTTCCGCATTGGCTGGCTGCCGCCGCTGTGAATGCTAGGATGAGGGAAGCGCATCCCCGCATTCATAGCGGCGATGGCCAGCCTATGTGTAAGGAAAGGGACAGCTGTAGCGGCGCAACTACCAATTACATAGCGTTGCTGCTGCTTCGGAGTCCCCCTCCCTCCTCCTCCTCCTCCCCTGCCTTCGGAGATGCTCCTCTCCTTCTCCGGCACATACAGGTAGCTTGTAATGAGTCAATTTGACTCATTACAAGCCGCTGACTTGGAATGCGGGCAGTTGTGCCCTCAGTGCGACTGCGCTGTGTGCCAGGCACACCTGGCACATACGTAGTTACGGCTCTGCATATATGTATGTACCAGATCTGGCCAGGAACGTATGGTGTGCGATCACCCAGGGGCGGATCCAGAAGAAAATTAAAGGTGTGGGGACACCATGATAGGGGAACGATAATAGTTATATTTACATGCACCTAAGGCACGCGTGCTCCCAGATAAGGGGTGTGGTATCACAGGGGGCGTGGCCTCACAGAATACGCCATCAGGTAATGATTGGCTGTAGGAGCGCATCCTGGTTTATTGCCAATGTTTCACCCTGATGAAAATGCTGATTGGGCCTTGAAATGTTGGTCACCTGTTCCATTAGTTATGGGAGCCTGGCAGGCACCCCAGCACAATATAATTATTATAGGTTTTAGTTGGTGGTGGCAGGTGCAGCATACCTTGTTTTTGGCACTGCACTGAGACTCAGACTGCAGGACACAAACTGCCCATCTTTGATTAGCAGAGGCAGCCAGCTGTATCTCCAACAAGCAGCATAAGACATCTGCAGGACAGCCCTGTCACCATCACACGGGCCGCCTTCTCACAGCTGAGGCTGAGTGTGACTGCACCTAGCATGGTAGTAAAGGAAGTGGAGGAGGAAGTGCTGGGAAACTGTGCGGTGCAGTGAGGGCTAATGAAGCCTTCTGCACGATCATAAGTAACAGTCTTACTCGATGCTGGCATTTGGACCCCGCGCCTGGGCTGGAATCTGGCTGGCTGGCAGTGGGGGAGGTAGGTTGCAGTGTGAGCAGGGGGAGGCTGGAGCTGCAGCTCCAGCCTCCCCATTGGTTACCACACGGACTTGCTGTTAGAGCAGTGGCGGGTCCTAGTGCCTGCCGGCTCTTTTATCAAATCTGACTGACGGAAATAGCAGTAGTGCTGCTGCTGTTCTCCTTTTGAAAAAAAGAAGTCAGAAACGACAGGGGGAGGAGGGGGGGGGGGGGGGGAGTCACGGGCCCGAGTGTGTCCCCCCCTGGATCCGCCTATGCGGACACCTGTGCGTATACATACAGTGGTGGCAGTGGAGTATACACACACTAGCTTATATATACAGCGGTATAGTGGTGGTGCAGTGGAACTTGCAGGGGCACTTTCCTCTGTAATGCTGTCTCTCTACTTTACGGAGACTCTCAGGGGCACGTTCGCTCACTGGAGATGTACTAAGCCTTGAAAAGTGATACATTTCACAATGATAAAGTACCAGCCAATCAGCTCATAACTGTCATTTTTCAAACACAACTTGTGACATGCCAGTTTAGAGCTAATTGGCTGGTACTTTATCACCGTGAAATTCATCACTTTTCAGGTCTTAGTACATCTACCAAGAAGGAGCTGAAGACACGCAGTATAGCTGCCCATGTGTAGGTAGGAGCGCACCAGATTCAGAGGTTGCACCTCCGGCAATCCAGGGTCCCAATGCCGCCGGATAGAGAAAAGCGCAGGGCGTTCTCTCTCAACAGTAGCTGACAGTACGAGGTTAAAGTTTGTCTGGCTTTATCCATTATCCCAGTGGCTGTCTTCTGACACAATGTTTGGCTGCTTGGAATGTATTTCCCAATACTCAGCCCTTTGGAAGGTGTTCTATAAGTAATTATCTTAGGGGGATATGGGTGGATCCTCTGGGAAAAGAGACCGAGATGTGGTCCTGTCTCCAGTCTGTCTCACCAACAAGTCTCTAATCTTCTTATCCCAACCATAGTACAGAGAACTGCTCAGGCCTCCTGCTCAAATAAAGGGGAAGATGTACTAACTAAGCCTTAAAAAGTGATAAAGTGGAGAGAGATAAAGTAGCAGCCAATCAGCTCCTATCTGCCATGTTACAGGCTGTGTTTGAAAAATGACAGTTAGGTGCTGGTTGGCCCAAAGCCTGGAAATCATAGTCATTGACAACCGGGCCTTATCCAGCTGCCAAGAGAATACATGTACTGTAGAACGGTTCTATGGAACCTTTGTGCTTCTTTATATATAAATAATTATAATATTTCAATAAAGCGCTCTGGTCTAGCCTGTTGTCAGCAATAATTATCTCTTGTGACGCTAATGGATCTCCATGTCTATTCCATCATATATGGCGCCTGTTGTGCGGTTATTATTGGTCTGATTAATGCATTTCCACCCACTATGACATCCTTTGGTTGTGTTTTTGCCTAAATACAGCAAAAGCTGATGATAAATTGCAACTTACAGCTCAGACCTATGTTTTATCTGATATGTTCTATATCCCGGTGATATAGCAGATGCCACCAGAGGACATGTCACAGGTGTAAATTCACCAAATAAGCCTATCCTAGCCAGGACAGTGGTGCCAGTAACTCGCTGTCCTGTAATATGTTTCACTGCTGTGTTCGGCTTTACTCTCTGTACTGCGCAGGTGTGGAGCTGCTCTCCAGCAAAGCTACTTTCTATTCTGATTGCTGCTTAACGCCATCCAGAAATTAGAGTGATGCTTATTGGTCTTGTATAAAAAAGCAAAGCTTTTTGGCATTTGTCCTCATTTCGTCATCTAACGTTCAATGGGCACGGCGATAATCCACTAAGAAATCTGCAATTTTCCCAGCTTTAAAAACTTGATAAATGATCTGAAGTTTCATAGATTTTTTTTTTCCCCTGTGAAAATAACCATTTTCTAACGAGTTTTCAGTTAACCCTGCTTAATAAATAGACCCCTTTAGAGAAGATTGTACGCTCCAACAGAACAAGGGGCTGATGTGAATAATTAAATGTTCTCTGTACAGTGCTGGGTAATATGGCAGAGCTATTTAAACAATAACATTAATAATAAACCCACACTGCTTTTTTTCTTTTCTTCCTCAGGGCAGTGAAAGGAGCAGATGAGCCCCAGGAAAATAGCACAGGGCAGCCACCCCAGCTCCAGCTAATACAATATGCTTATTGTAATATTTTAACAAATGGTAGTGCTGTAAAAAAAAAAAATTGGCCTTGGTATTACAATTTTATCTGTATAAGGGACATTGTAGAGGACAATTAGGCAACCTGTGGCTCCCATGCTGTTGTGGAACTACAAGTCCCAGAATGAATTGCTAGACGCTCTCCACCTATTGTGGGACAAGTTTCAGCTAAACTGGTACTTGTGGTTTCACATTAGCTGGAACAAGCCTTCCAAAATTGCTGATGGCTGAGGCTTGCAGTACTGCAACTGCTGAGAAGCCCTGTATTATAAATGGGATGCGGTGTGTATATAATATATAGTGCTGCATATTTCTGGCAGTATGTATCTACTGCCCTCTGGTGGCTGATTGTGGTATCCTCCCAATAGTCATCATCTCAGTCTTCTGCAGCGTGACATGCAGATGTCATCACCAGCTACTGTTCCGTCGGCGCGTCGCACGGATGTGACGTCATCTCGGGTTCTCTCTATCCTGGCACACAGAGCAGTGTGGAGGCCTAGTCGCCGGCCACAGACATGGGAAAAAAGGGAAAGAAGGAGAAGAAGGTGAAGGGGGCAGAGAAGACAGCTGCTAAGATGGAAAAGAAAGTTTCCAAGAGGTCCAAAAAGGATGAGGTGAGACCCAAACTGTCTGTTGGGTGTATGTGCCAGCAAGCAACCCAAGTGCATGCCCAGGGCACTAGTAATAACACGTGTTCTTCTTCAGTATGATATATTAAATGGAATGTATAGAGAACTTTTCCTTTTTTATTTTTTTTTATTTAAACCTTGTCCTTTACCAGCCACCTGCTTTCCCAAGTAAATTTAATGGAGAAGGTGGTGTTATATAAAGGCCCAGGGTTATCATTGCTGATGTAGGGTGCAATCCATGCTTATGGCATCATCAATACCAAGTACAGTCCTACATGGGTACACAAGTGGCAGAGACGCTAGTGTGAGGGTTAGATGGTGCTGGGCATGGTGACCAACTATCAGGAAATCTACTGTCAGAAAGCATGGCACTCTGACCCTGGCATTGCCTATATAGCAGAGGTAGGCAACATGTGACACTCCAGCTGCTGGGGAACTACACATCCCAACATGCCCTGACACAGTTTTGCTGTTACTGCATGCTAAAACTGTAGCATGGCATGCTGGGATATGTAGTTGCACGTCAGCTGGAGTTCCAGACATTGCTGGACCCTGTACTATCGTATTCTGGTCTTGTCCGTTTTGTGAGGATGATGGGTTACATACTCCCAACAGATTCCTCCATGTGCTCTGATTTCTACCCGCACTATAATGGTGCGTACACTCTGTGCAATATCGCTTATTTTGACTTATATTGACCCCAGGGAAAGCGCATTGGCCAATGCACATCTCCTGGGGTCGGTAACGACCCCCTCTGTGGTCTGTGCATGCAGCTCAATTTTGGCTATGTCGGCCAAAACTGCATGTAAAGAGCCGTCGGCGTGGTAACGTCACTGAGCGATATCGCTCAGTGTGTACGCGCAATGTTGGACGGCCCGGGAGGGAAGGGAACACACTGTGCAATATTGCTAATGGAGCGTACCGCACAGTGTGTAACTACCTTAACATATACTAGTAGTTTAATTGACTTCTGACAAAAAATTGAACTCTAGAGTATATGTAATAGGGAATATAGAGTGTAAGGTCTGTACAGTGCTGCGGAATATGTGTGCGCTATATAAATAACTGGTAATCCATTTTTTATTTATTATCAGAGGTTGTTTCTGGTTTATGAATTTCCCCTTACAAATGTTACAATACAAATGTCATTTCTCATACGTCCTAGAGGATGTTGGGGACACTTCAAGAACCATGGGGTATAGACGGGATCCGCAGGAGACATGGGCACTTTAAGACTTTGAATGGGTGTGAACTGGCTCCTCCCTCTATGCCCCTCCTCCAGACTCCAGTTGGATTCTGTGCCCAGGCAGACTGGATGCATACTGAGGAGCTCTACTGAGTTTCTCTGAAAAGACTTTGTTAGGTTTTTTTATTTTCAGGGAGGACTACTGGCAATAGTCTCCCTGCATTGTGGGACTTAGGGGAGAGAAGTCAGACCTACTTCTGATGAGTTTAAATGCTCTGCTTCTTGGCTACAGGACACCATTAGCTCCTGAGGGTTTGGAACACTAGGTACGCCTAGGGGTTCACTCCCAGAGCCCGCCGTCACCCCCCCTTACAGAGCCAGAAGTCAGAAGACAGGTGAGTAGAAGAAGATCAGAAGACTTCAGTGACGGCTTTGAGGTACCGCACAGCGATCGCGCTGCGCGCCATGCTCCCACTCACACAGCGGCACTGCAGGGTGTGGGGGGGCACCCTGGGCAGCATAATAACCTCTTTATAACCTGGCAGAAGTGGTATAGAGTGCCTGGGGCACTAAGTCCGAACCCCTGCCAGATTTATTTATTTAAAAAATAGCGGGGCTGAAGCACGCCATTAAGGGGGCGGGGCTTAGCCCTCACAGCTCTCATCAGCGCCATTTTCTCTCACAGAAGCTGCTGAGACGCTGGTCCTTTCCTCCTACCACTGTACAAGTAACAGGGTGCCAAACGGGGGGGGGGGGGGGCACAGTAATTTGGTGCAATTATAAGTTATAAAAGCGCTACAGGTCTGGGGCTTAATATTACGTTTTCAGAACCGGGATTGAGCGCTGGGTTGTGAGCTGGCAAACTCCCTCTGTGTTTCTCTGACAGGCTTTACTGTGGGTCTGTCCCCTATTTGCCCTGTGTGTCTATGGGTGTCGGTACACGTGTGTCGGCATGTCTGAGGCTGAATGCTCTTCCCAGGAGGAGACTGTGTTAGGGGCAGAAACGGCTGGGGGAGTGACCCTGTCGGCACCGCCGACCCCTGATTGGGTAAATGTGTTGAATGCCTTAAATGCTAATGTGGCTCTTATTAATAAGCGACTGGATAAATCTGACTCTCAGAACCAGGCATGGAAGAAGTCTGTGGAGGATGCGTTATCACAGGTCCAAACACCCTCGGGGTCACATAAACGTTTGTTCGCTCAGTTGGCGGACACAGATACACTGACTCCAGTGTCGACTATAATGAAACCAGATTAGACCCAAAATTGGCTAAGAACATTCAATACATGATTGTGGCAATAAAAGAAGTGTTACATATCACTGAGGACCCTGTGGTTCCAGATACTAGGGTCTGTATGTATAAGGGAAAGAAACCTGGGGTAATGTTTCCGCCCTCTCATGAACTGAATACTTTTTTTAAAAAAAATGTGGGAAAATCCGGATAAAAAAAAGTTTCAGATTCCCAAAAGGATCCAGGTGACGTATCCGTTCCCCTCTGGGGATAGGGATAAATGGGAGTCGTCCCCCATTGTGGACAAGGCCCTGTCAAGGTTATCAAAAAAGGTGGCGTTACCGTCTCTGGACATGGCAGTCCTTAAGGAGCCTGCAGATCGTAGACAGGAAAATACGTTAAAATCCATTTACGTCACCACAGGTACTCTGCTCAGGCCAACCATTGCATCTGCGTGGGTGAGTAATACTATCGAAAAGTGGGCAGATAACCTGTCATCTGATATAGATACCCTAGATAGGGATAGTATCCTTTTAACGCTGGGTTATATCAGGGATGCCGCAGCATACCTGAAGGAAGCAGCGAGAGATATTGGCATGTTGGGATCAAAATCCAATGCTATGGCTATTTCAGCTAGGAGGGCATTGTGGATTCATCAATGGAATGCTGATGATGACTCAAAGAAAACTATGGAGTCTCTCCCATATAAAGGTAGCGTCTTGTTTGCTGATTTGGTATCTACGGCTACCGCGGGTAAGTCGTCATTTTTACCTTATGTTCCTCCACAGCAAAAGAAACCGCACCAGTTTCAGATGCAGTCCTTTCGGCCAAATAAATACAAAAAGGGCCGAAATTATTCCTTCCTTGCTAATAGAGGAAGAGGTAAGGGTAAAAGATCCCCTGCCGTGGCAGGGTCTCAGGAGCAGAAGTCCTCTCCGGCTTCTGCCACATCCACCGCATGACGCTGGGGCTCCTCTGCGGGAGTCCGCACTGGTGGGGGCACATCTCCAACTCTTCAGTCAGTTCTGGGTTCGTTCGGGCCTGGACACATGGGTGTTAGAAATAGTGTCCCAAGGGTAAAAATTAGAATTTCAAGACGTTCCCCCTCGACGATTTTTCAAATCGGCCTTACCAGCTTCTCCTCCGGACAGGGAGGTGGTATGCGACACAATACAGAAGCTGTGTCAAAATCAAATGATTATCAAGGTGCCCCCGTCACAACAGGGAGAGGGCTTTTATTCGAGCCTGTTCGTGGTCCCGAAGCCGGACGGCTCGGTCAGACCAATTCTGATCCTAAAATCCCTCAATTTCTTTCTAAAAAAGTTTAAATTCAAGATGGAGTCTCTCCGAGCAGTAATCTCCAGTCTGGAAGAAGGGTATTTTATGGTGTCGGTCGACATAAAGGATGCCTACTTACACATTCCCATATATCCTCCGCATCAGACTTACCTGAGGTTTGCCTTTCAGGATTGTCATTACCAGTTTCAGACGCTGCCGTTTGGTCTATCCACGGCTCCGAGAGTTTTCACCAAAGTAATGGCGGAAATGATGGCTCTCCTGCACAAGCAAGGAGTCACAATTATCCCGTACTTGGACGATCTCCTGATAAAGGCGAGATCCAGGGACCGATTGCTGCAGAGCATTGCGATTTCCTTGTCAGTTCTACAACAACATGGTTGGCTCCTGAACTTGCCAAAGTCACAGTTGAGTCCGACAAAATGACTGTCGTTTTTGGGAATGATTCTGGACACGGAATTACAGAGAGTTTTCCTTCCAGAAGAGAAGGCTCTGGAAATTCAGAGTCTGGTCAAACAAATTCTAAAATCAGCGAGAGTGTCAATCCATCAATGCACTCGGTTGCTGGGAAAGATGGTTGCGGCCTACGAGGCTATTCCATTTGGCAGGTTCCATGCCAGAAAGTTTCAGTGGGATCTGTTGGACAAGTGGTCCGGATCACATCTGCACATGCACCGGAAAATAATCCTGGCCTCCAAGACCAGAATCTCGCTCCTGTGGTGGCTGCACAGCTCTCACCTCCTAGAGTAGGGGTGGGCAAAATACGGCCCGCGGGCCGGATGCGGCCCGCAAACCAGTCCTGCCCGGCCCACTGCCTCCCAACAGCGAGCAATGACAAGCGGCCCGACCGGCTGAGCTGCTTGTCATTGCTTTGCAGTACCTCCAAGCTGCCGATGCCTGTCTCCCCTGCTGCTGCACGGCGCCTGCGTTGTAGCCTCCGCCTCCAGAGTCCCCAGTGACAACGGCTGTGGTCAGCCAAAAAGGGGGCGGAGCTACATGCCGATGAGGGGGCGGGGCAACACGGGACCTCAGGGGGCGGAGCTACACAGGACAAGAGCCAGGCTGCTGCAGATCAATCCTTCCTGCACTGCCAGCCAGCCAGATCAGTGAGTTAATGGAAAAAGTGAGTGTGTGTTTGTGTGTGTGTATATTTGTGTGTGCGGGCAGTGTCGTCAGACTGTTGTTAGGTTGGGGGTAGAGATCTTTAGCTCTAGCTGTACCAACCCCTCCCGTGTTCTGTCACTGTGTCACCCCCACCATGTTCTGTCACTGTGTCACCCCCACCATGTTCTGTCACTGTGTCACCCCAGTGTTCTGTCACTGTTTCACCCCCCCCCCCGTGTTCTGTCACTGTGTCACCCCCCCGTGTTCTGTCACTGTGTCACCCCCCCCCCCGTGTTCTATCACTGTCACCCCCCCCCCCGTGTTCTATCACTGTCACCCCCCCCCCCCCGTGTTCTATCACTGTCACCCCCCCCGTGTTTTGTCACTGTGTCACCCCCTGTGTTTTGTCACTGTGTCACCCCCTGTGTTTTGTCACTGTGTCACCCCCTGTGTTTTGTCACTGTGTCACCCCCTGTGTTTTGTCACTGTCACCCCCTGTGTTTTGTCACTGTCACCCCCTGTGTTTTGTCACTGTGTCACCCCCTGTGTTTTGTCACTGTGTCACCCCCTGTGTTTTGTCACTGTGTCACCCCCTGTGTTTTGTCGCTGTCACCCCCTGTGTTTTGTCACTGTCACCCCCTGTGTTTTGTCACTGTGTCACCCCCTGTGTTTTGTCCCCCCGTGTTCTGTCACTGTGTCACCCCCCCGTGTTCTGTCACTGTGTCACCCCACCGTGTCACCCCCCCGTGTTCTGTCACCGTGTCGCCCCCCGTGTTCTGTCACCGTGTCACACCCCCGTGTTCTGTCACCGTGTCACACCCCCGTGTTCTGTCACCGTGTCACCCCCCCGTGTTCGGTCACTGTCACCCCCCGTGTTGTCACTGTGTCACCCCCACCATGTTCTGTCACTGTGTCACCCCCACCATGTTCTGTCACTGTGTCACCCCCACCATGTTCTGTCACTGTGTCACCCCCACCATGTTCTGTCACTGTGTCACCCCCACCATGTTCTGTCACTGTGTCACCCCCACCATGTTCTGTCACTGTGTCACCCCCACCATGTTCTGTCACTGTCACCCCCACCATGTTCTGTCACCGCCCCGTGTTCTGTCACTGTGTCACCCCCCCCGTGTTCTGTCACCGTGTCACCCCCCCGTGTTCTGTCACCGTGTCACCCCCCCGTGTTCTGTCACCGTGTCACCCCCCCCGTGTTCTGTCACCGTGTCACCCCCCCCCGTGTTCTGTCACCGTGTCACCCCCCCCGTGTTCTGTCACCGTGTCACCCCCCCCGTGTTCTGTCACCGTGTCACCCCCCCCGTGTTCTGTCACCGTGTCACCCCCCCCGTGTTCTGTCACCGTGTCACCCCCCCCGTGTTCTGTCACCGTGTCACCCCCCCCGTGTTCTGTCACCGTGTCACCCCCCCCGTGTTCTGTCACCGTGTCACCCCCCCCGTGTTCTGTCACCGTGTCACCCCCCCGTGTTCTGTCACCGTGTCACCCCCCCGTGTTCTGTCACCGTGTCACCCCCCCGTGTTCTGTCACCGTGTCACCCCCACCATGTTCTGTCACCGTGTCACCCCCACCATGTTCTGTCACCGTGTCACCCCCACCATGTTCTGTCACCGTGTCACCCCCACCATGTTCTGTCACCGTGTCACCCCCACCATGTTCTGTCACCGTGTCACCCCCACCATGTTCTGTCACCGTGTCACCCCCACCATGTTCTGTCACTGTGTCACCCCCACCATGTTCTGTCACTGTGTCACCCCCACCATGTTCTGTCACTGTGTCACCCCCACCATGTTCTGTCACTGTGTCACCCCCACCATGTTCTGTCACTGTGTCACCCCCCACCATGTTCTGTCACTGTGTCACCCCCACCATGTTCTGTCACCGTGTCACCCCCACCATGTTCTGTCACCGTGTCACCCCCACCATGTTCTGTCACCGTGTCACCCCCACCATGTTCTGTCACCGTGTCACCCCCACCATGTTCTGTCACTGTTACCCCCACCATGTTCTGTCACCGTGTCACCCCCACCATGTTCTGTCACCCCCACCATGTTCTGTCACCGTGTCACCCCCCCGTGTTCTGTCACCGTGTCACCCCCCCGTGTTCTGTCACCGTGTCACCCCCCCCGTGTTCTGTCACCGTGTCACCCCCCGTGTTCTGTCACCGTGTCACCCCCCCCGTGTTCTGTCACCGTGTCACCCCCCGTGTTCTGTCACCGTGTCACCCCCCCCGTGTTCTGTCACCGTGTCACCCCCCCCGTGTTCTGTCACCGTGTCACCCCCCCCGTGTTCTGTCACCGTGTCACCCCCCCCGTGTTCTGTCACCGTGTCACCCCCCCGTGTTCTGTCACCGTGTCACCCCCTCCGTGTTCTGTCACCGTGTCACCCCCCCCGTGTTCTGTCACCGTGTCACCCCCCCCGTGTTCTGTCACCGTGTCACCCCCCCGTGTTCTGTCACCGTGTCACCCCCCCGTGTTCTGTCACCGTGTCACCCCCCCGTGTTCTGTCACCGCCCCGTGTTCTGTCACCGTGTCACCCCACCCCCCCGTGTTCTGTCACCGTGTCACCCCCCCCCCCGTGTTCTGTCACCGTGTCACCCCCCCCGTGTTCTGTCACCGTGTCACCCCCCCGTGTTCTGTCACCGTGTCACCCCCCCGTGTTCTGTCACCGTGTCACCCCCCCGTGTTCTGTCACCGTGTCACCCCCCCGTGTTCTGTCACCGCCCCGTGTTCTGTCACCGTGTCACCCCCCCCCGTGTTCTGTCACCGTGTCACCCCCCCGTGTTCTGTCACCGTGTCACCCCCCCCGTGTTCTGTCACCGTGTCACCCCCCCCCGTGTTCTGTCACCGTGTCACCCCCCCCCGTGTTCTGTCACCGTGTCACCCCCCCCCCCGTGTTCTGTCACCGTGTCACCCCCCCCCCGTGTTCTGTCACCGTGTCACCCCCCCCCCCCGTGTTCTGTCACCGTGTCACCCCCCCCCGTGTTCTGTCACCGTGTCACCCCCCCGTGTTCTGTCACCGTGTCACCCCCCCGTGTTCTGTCACCGTGTCACCCCCCCGTGTTCTGTCACCGTGTCACCCCCCCGTGTTCTGTCACCGTGTCACCCCCCCGTGTTCTGTCACCGTGTCACCCCCCGTGTTCTGTCACCGTGTCACCCCCCCGTGTTCTGTCACCGTGTCACCCCCCCGTGTTCTGTCACCGTGTCACCCCCCCGTGTTCTGTCACCGTGTCACCCCCCCGTGTTCTGTCACCGTGTCACCCCCCCGTGTTCTGTCACCGTGTCACCCCCCCGTGTTCTGTCACCGTGTCACCCCCCCGTGTTCTGTCACCCCCCCGTGTTCTGTCACCCCACCATGTTCTGTCACTGTGTCACCCCCACCATGTTCTGTCACTGTGTCACCCCCACCATGTTCTGTCACTGTGTCACCCCCACCATGTTCTGTCACTGTCACCCCCACCATGTTCTGTCACTGTGTCACCCCCACCATGTTCTGTCACTGTGTCACCCCCACCATGTTCTGTCACCGTGTCACCCCCACCATGTTCTGTCACCTTGTCACCCCCACCATGTTCTGTCACCGTGTCACCCCCACCATGTTCTGTCACCGTGTCACCCCCACCATGTTCTGTCACTGTTACCCCCACCATGTTCTGTCACTGTGTCACCCCCACCATGTTCTGTCACTGTGTCACCCCCACCATGTTCTGTCACTGTGTCACCCCCACCATGTTCTGTCACCGTGTCACCCCCACCATGTTCTGTCACTGTGTCACCCCCACCATGTTCTGTCACCGTGTCACCCCCACCATGTTCTGTCACCCCCACCATGTTCTGTCACCCCCACCATGTTCTGTCACCCCCACCATGTTCTGTCACCCCCACCATGTTCTGTCACCCCCACCATGTTCTGTCACCCCCACCATGTTCTGTCACCCCCACCATGTTCTGTCACCGTGTCACCCCCCCGTGTTCTGTCACCGTGTCACCCCCCCGTGTTCTGTCACCGTGTCACCCCCCCGTGTTCTGTCACCGTGTCACCCCCCCGTGTTCTGTCACCGTGTCACCCCCCGTGTTCTGTCACCGTGTCACCCCCCGTGTTCTGTCACCGTGTCACACCCCCGTGTTCTGTCACCGTGTCACACCCCCGTGTTCTGTCACCGTGTCACACCCCCGTGTTCTGTCACCGTGTCACACCCCCGTGTTCTGTCACCGTGTCACACCCCCGTGTTCTGTCACCGTGTCACCCCCCCGTGTTCTGTCACTGTCACCCCCCCGTGTTCTGTCACTGTCACCCCCCCGTGTTCTGTCACTGTCACCCCCCCGTGTTCTGTCACTGTCACCCCCCCGTGTTCTGTCACTGTCACCCCCCCGTGTTCTGTCACTGTCACCCCCCCGTGTTCTGTCACTGTCACCCCCCCGTGTTCTGTCACTGTCACCCCCCCGTGTTCTGTCACTGTCACCCCCCCGTGTTGTCACTGTCACCCCCTTGTGTTCTGTCACCGTGTCACCCCCACCATGTTCTGTCACTGTTACCCCCACCATGTTCTGTCACCGTGTCACCCCCACCATGTTCTGTCACTCCCACCATGTTCTGTCACCCCCACCATGTTCTGTCACCCCCACCATGTTCTGTCACCCCCACCATGTTCTGTCACCGTGTCACCCCCCGTGTTCTGTCACCGTGTCACCCCCCCGTGTTCTGTCACCGTGTCACCCCCCCGTGTTCTGTCACCGTGTCACCCCCCCGTGTTCTGTCACCGTGTCACCCCCCCGTGTTCTGTCACCGTGTCACCCCCCCGTGTTCTGTCACCGTGTCACCCCCCCGTGTTCTGTCACCGTGTCACCCCCCCGTGTTCTGTCACCGTGTCACCCCCCCGTGTTCTGTCACCGTGTCACCCCCCCGTGTTCTGTCACCGTGTCACCCCCCCGTGTTCTGTCACCGTGTCACCCCCCCGTGTTCTGTCACCGTGTCACCCCCCCGTGTTCTGTCACCGTGTCACCCCCCCGTGTTCTGTCACCGTGTCACCCCCCCGTGTTCTGTCACCGTGTCACCCCCCCGTGTTCTGTCACCGTGTCACCCCCCCGTGTTCTGTCACCGTGTCACACCCCCGTGTTCTGTCACCGTGTCACACCCCCGTGTTCTGTCACCGTGTCACCCCCCCGTGTTCTGTCACCGTGTCACATCCCCGTGTTCTGTCACCGTGTCACCCCCCCGTGTTCTGTCACCGTGTCACATCCCCGTGTTCTGTCACCGTGTCACCCCCCCGTGTTCTGTCACTGTCACCCCCCGTGTTCTGTCACTGTCACCCCCCGTGTTCTGTCACTGTCACCCCCCGTGTTCTGTCACTGTGTCACCCCCACCGTGTTCTGTCACTGTGTCACCCCCACCGTGTTCTGTCACTGTGTCACCCCCACCGTGTTCTGTCACTGTGTCACCCCCACCGTGTTCTGTCACTGTGTCACCCCCACCGTGTTCTGTCACTGTGTCACCCCCACCGTGTTCTGTCACTGTGTCACCCCCACCGTGTTCTGTCACTGTGTCACCCCCACCGTGTTCTGTCACTGTGTCACCCCCACCGTGTTCTGTCACTGTGTCACCCCCACCGTGTTCTGTCACTGTGTCACCCCCACCGTGTTCTGTCACTGTGTCACCCCCACCGTGTTCTGTCACTGTGTCACCCCCACCGTGTTCTGTCACTGTGTCACCCCCACCGTGTTCTGTCACTGTGTCACCCCCACCGTGTTCTGTCACTGTGTCACCCCCACCGTGTTCTGTCACTGTGTCACCCCCACCGTGTTCTGTCACCGTGTCACCCCCACCGTGTTCTGTCACCGTGTCACCCCCACCGTGTTCTGTCACCGTGTCACCCCCACCGTGTTCTGTCACCGTGTCACCCCCACCGTGTTCTGTCACCGTGTCACCCCACCGTGTTCTGTCACCGTGTCACCCCCCCGTGTTCTGTCACCGTGTCACCCCCCCGTGTTCTGTCACCGTGTCACCCCCCCGTGTTCTGTCACCGTGTCACCCCCCCGTGTTCTGTCACCGTGTCACACCCCCGTGTTCTGTCACCGTGTCACACCCCCGTGTTCTGTCACCGTGTCACACCCCCGTGTTCTGTCACCGTGTCACACCCCCGTGTTCTGTCACTGTCACCCCCCGTGTTGTCACTGTGTCACCCCCACCATGTTCTGTCACTGTGTCACCCCCACCATGTTCTGTCACTGTGTCACCCCCACCATGTTCTGTCACTGTGTCACCCCCCCGTGTTCTGTCACCGCCCCGTGTTCTGTCACTGTGTCACCCCCCCCCGTGTTCTGTCACCGTGTCACCCCCCCGTGTTCTGTCACCGTGTCACCCCCACCATGTTCTGTCACCGTGTCACCCCCACCATGTTCTGTCACCGTGTCACCCCCACCATGTTCTGTCACCGTGTCACCCCCACCATGTTCTGTCACCGTGTCACCCCCACCATGTTCTGTCACCGTGTCACCCCCACCATGTTCTGTCACCGTGTCACCCCCACCATGTTCTGTCACCGTGTCACCCCCACCATGTTCTGTCACCGTGTCACCCCCACCATGTTCTGTCACCGTGTCACCCCCACCATGTTCTGTCACCGTGTCACCCCCACCATGTTCTGTCACCGTGTCACCCCCACCATGTTCTGTCACCGTGTCACCCCCACCATGTTCTGTCACCGTGTCACCCCCACCATGTTCTGTCACCGTGTCACCCCCACCATGTTCTGTCACCGTGTCACCCCCACCATGTTCTGTCACCGTGTCACCCCCACCATGTTCTGTCACCGTGTCACCCCCACCATGTTCTGTCACCGTGTCACCCCCACCATGTTCTGTCACCGTGTCACCCCCACCATGTTCTGTCACCGTGTCACCCCCACCATGTTCTGTCACCGTGTCACCCCCACCATGTTCTGTCACCGTGTCACCCCCACCATGTTCTGTCACCGTGTCACCCCCACCATGTTCTGTCACCGTGTCACCCCCACCATGTTCTGTCACCGTGTCACCCCCACCATGTTCTGTCACCGTGTCACCCCCACCATGTTCTGTCACCGTGTCACCCCCACCATGTTCTGTCACTGTTACCCCCACCATGTTCTGTCACTGTGTCACCCCCACCATGTTCTGTCACTGTGTCACCCCCACCATGTTCTGTCACTGTGTCACCCCCACCATGTTCTGTCACCGTGTCACCCCCACCATGTTCTGTCACCCCCACCATGTTCTGTCACCCCCACCATGTTCTGTCACCGTGTCACCCCCACCATGTTCTGTCACCGTGTCACCCCCACCATGTTCTGTCACCCCCACCATGTTCTGTCACTGTTACCCCCACCATGTTCTGTCACTGTGTCACCCCCACCATGTTCTGTCACCCCCACCATGTTCTGTCACCGTGTCACCCCCCGTGTTCTGTCACCGTGTCACCCCCCCCGTGTTCTGTCACCGTGTCACCCCCCCCGTGTTCTGTCACCGTGTCACCCCCCGTGTTCTGTCACCGTGTCACCCCCCCCGTGTTCTGTCACCGTGTCACCCCCCGTGTTCTGTCACCGTGTCACCCCCCCCGTGTTCTGTCACCGTGTCACCCCCCCCGTGTTCTGTCACCGTGTCACCCCCCCCGTGTTCTGTCACCGTGTCACCCCCCCGTGTTCTGTCACCGTGTCACCCCCCCGTGTTCTGTCACCGTGTCACCCCCCCGTGTTCTGTCACCGTGTCACCCCCCCGTGTTCTGTCACCGTGTCACCCCCCCGTGTTCTGTCACCGTGTCACCCCCCCGTGTTCTGTCACCGTGTCACCCCCCCGTGTTCTGTCACCGTGTCACCCCCCCGTGTTCTGTCACCGTGTCACCCCCCCGTGTTCTGTCACCGTGTCACCCCCCCGTGTTCTGTCACCGTGTCACCCCCCCCGTGTTCTGTCACCGTGTCACCCCCCCCGTGTTCTGTCACCGTGTCACCGCCCCGTGTTCTGTCACCGCCCCGTGTTCTGTCACCGTGTCACCCCACCCCCCGTGTTCTGTCACCGTGTCACCCCCCCCGTGTTCTGTCACCGTGTCACCCCCCCCGTGTTCTGTCACCGTGTCACCCCCCCGTGTTCTGTCACCGTGTCACCCCCCCGTGTTCTGTCACCGTGTCACCCCCCCGTGTTCTGTCACCGTGTCACCCCCCCGTGTTCTGTCACCGTGTCACCCCCCCGTGTTCTGTCACCGCCCCGTGTTCTGTCACTGTGTCACCCCCCCCGTGTTCTGTCACCGTGTCACCCCCCCGTGTTCTGTCACCGTGTCACCCCCCCGTGTTCTGTCACCGTGTCACCCCCCCGTGTTCTGTCACCGTGTCACCCCCCCCCCGTGTTCTGTCACCGTGTCACCCCCCCCCCCCCGTGTTCTGTCACCGTGTCACCCCCCCCCCCCCGTGTTCTGTCACCGTGTCACCCCCCCCCGTGTTCTGTCACCGTGTCACCCCCCCCGTGTTCTGTCACCGTGTCACCCCCCCCCCCGTGTTCTGTCACCGTGTCACCCCCCCCCCGTGTTCTGTCACCGTGTCACCCCCCCCCCCGTGTTCTGTCACCGTGTCACCCCCCCGTGTTCTGTCACCGTGTCACCCCCCCCGTGTTCTGTCACTGTCACCCCCCCGTGTTCTATCACCGTGTCACCCCCCCGTGTTCTATCACCGTGTCACCCCCCCGTGTTCTGTCACCGTGTCACCCCCCCGTGTTCTGTCACCGTGTCACCCCCCCGTGTTCTGTCACCGTGTCACCCCCCCGTGTTCTGTCACCGTGTCACCCCCACCATGTTCTGTCACTGTGTCACCCCCACCATGTTCTGTCACTGTGTCACCCCCACCATGTTCTGTCACTGTGTCACCCCCACCATGTTCTGTCACTGTGTCACCCCCACCATGTTCTGTCACTGTGTCACCCCCACCATGTTCTGTCACTGTGTCACCCCCACCATGTTCTGTCACCGTGTCACCCCCACCATGTTCTGTCACCGTGTCACCCCCACCATGTTCTGTCACCGTGTCACCCCCACCATGTTCTGTCACCGTGTCACCCCCACCATGTTCTGTCACCGTGTCACCCCCACCATGTTCTGTCACCGTGTCACCCCCACCATGTTCTGTCACCGTGTCACCCCCACCATGTTCTGTCACCGTGTCACCCCCACCATGTTCTGTCACTGTGTCACCCCCACCATGTTCTGTCACCGTGTCACCCCCACCATGTTCTGTCACTGTTACCCCCACCATGTTCTGTCACCGTGTCACCCCCACCATGTTCTGTCACCCCCACCATGTTCTGTCACCCCCACCATGTTCTGTCACCCCCACCATGTTCTGTCACCCCCACCATGTTCTGTCACCCCCACCATGTTCTGTCACCCCCACCATGTTCTGTCACCGTCCCGTGTTCTGTCACCGTGTCACCCCCCCGTGTTCTGTCACCGTGTCACCCCCCCGTGTTCTGTCACCGTGTCACCCCCCCGTGTTCTGTCACCGTGTCACCCCCCCGTGTTCTGTCACCGTGTCACCCCCCCCGTGTTCTGTCACCGTGTCACCCCCCCCGTGTTCTGTCACCGTGTCACCCCCCCGTGTTCTGTCACCGTGTCACCCCCCCGTGTTCTGTCACCGTGTCACCCCCCCGTGTTCTGTCACCGTGTCACACCCCCGTGTTCTGTCACCGTGTCACACCCCCGTGTTCTGTCACCGTGTCACACCCCCGTGTTCTGTCACCGTGTCACCCCCCCGTGTTCTGTCACCCCCCCGTGTTGTCACTGTCACCCCCTTGTGTTCTGTCACCGTGTCACCCCCACCATGTTCTGTCACTGTTACCCCCACCATGTTCTGTCACCCCCACCATGTTCTGTCACCCCCACCATGTTCTGTCACCCCCACCATGTTCTGTCACCCCCACCATGTTCTGTCACCCCCACCATGTTCTGTCACCGTGTCACCCCCCGTGTTCTGTCACCGTGTCACCCCCCCGTGTTCTGTCACCGTGTCACCCCCCCGTGTTCTGTCACCGTGTCACCCCCCCGTGTTCTGTCACCGTGTCACCCCCCCGTGTTCTGTCACCGTGTCACCCCCCCGTGTTCTGTTACCGTGTCACCCCCCCGTGTTCTGTCACCGTGTCACACCCCCGTGTTCTGTCACCGTGTCACACCCCCGTGTTCTGTCACCGTGTCACACCCCCGTGTTCTGTCACCGTGTCACACCCCCGTGTTCTGTCACCGTGTCACACCCCCGTGTTCTGTCACCGTGTCACACCCCCGTGTTCTGTCACCGTGTCACACCCCCGTGTTCTGTCACCGTGTCACCCCCACCGTGTTCTGTCACCGTGTCACCCCCACCGTGTTCTGTCACCGTGTCACCCCCACCGTGTTCTGTCACCGTGTCACCCCCACCGTGTTCTGTCACCGTGTCACCCCCACCGTGTTCTGTCACCGTGTCACCCCCACCGTGTTCTGTCACCGTGTCACCCCCACCGTGTTCTGTCACCGTGTCACCCCCACCGTGTTCTGTCACCGTGTCACCCCCACCGTGTTCTGTCACCGTGTCACCCCCACCGTGTTCTGTCACCGTGTCACCCCCACCGTGTTCTGTCACCGTGTCACCCCCACCGTGTTCTGTCACCGTGTCACCCCCACCGTGTTCTGTCACCGTGTCACCCCCACCGTGTTCTGTCACTGTGTCACCCCCACCGTGTTCTGTCACTGTGTCACCCCCACCGTGTTCTGTCACTGTGTCACCCCCACCGTGTTCTGTCACTGTGTCACCCCCACCGTGTTCTGTCACTGTGTCACCCCCACCGTGTTCTGTCACTGTGTCACCCCCACCGTGTTCTGTCACCGTGTCACCCCCACCGTGTTCTGTCACCGTGTCACCCCCACCGTGTTCTGTCACCGTGTCACCCCCACCGTGTTCTGTCACCGTGTCACCCCCCCGTCTTCTGTCACCGTGTCACCCCCCCGTGTTCTGTCACTGCCCCGTGTTCTGTCACCGTGTCACCCCCCCCCGTGTTCTGTCACTGTGTCACCCCCCCCCCGTGTTCTGTCACTGTGTCACCCCCCCCGTGTTCTGTCACTGTGTCACCCCCCCCGTGTTCTGTCACTGTGTCACCCCCCCGTGTTCTGTCAGTGTGTCACACCTTTCCCCAGGGGCCATAATACACTGGATAATTTGCTTGCTGCGCAATGATTATCCCAAATAAAATGTTAATGTGTAAAAGGGGGCTCTTCCTGCTATAATGTGTAAAAGGGGGCTCTACCTTCCGTACTGTGTAAAAAGGGGGCTCTACCGTCTGTACTGTGTATAAGGGAGCTCTACCTGCCATAATGTGTGTAAAAGGGGCTCTACCTGGTGTAATGTGTGTAAGTGGCGCTACTGTGTGGCCCAATTTGAGTAATGGAGACTATTGAGCAGCCTAATATGAATCTGTATTATTTTTTGGCCATGCCCCTTCCACATGAAGCCACGTCCTTATATTTTTGGCACGTGGGTGGGGGGGGAGCTGCTATTTTATGTGTGGCCCTCGGATACTGACAAGAAAGTGTCAAGTGGCCCCTCAGCTGAAATAATTGCCCACCCCTGTCCTAGAGGGACGCAGGTTCGGGATCCAGGATTGGATCCTACTGACCACGGATGCGAGTCTCCGAGGCTGGGGAGTGGTCACACAAGGGGAAACTTTCCAGGGAAGATGGTCAAGCCAGGAAGTTTCTCTACACATAAACGTGTTGGAGTTAAGGGCCATTTACAACGGTCTTCTTCAAGCGGATCGTCTTCTTCGCAGCCTGCCTGTCCTGATACAGTCGGACAATATAACAGCGGTAGCGCACATAAACCGCCAGGGCGAAACAAAGAGCCGAGCGGCAATGGCAGAGGCCACAAAAGTTCTCTGCTGGGCGGAAAGACATACAAGCGCTCTGTCGGAGTATTCATTCCAGGAGTGGACAACTGGGAAGCAGACTTCCTCAGCAGACATGATCTCCATTCGGGAGAGTGGGGTCTTCATCAAGAGGTCTTCGCAGAGGTGACAAGTATTTGGGGAATTCCTCAAATAGACATAATGGCGTCTCGCCTCAACAAGAAACTTCAGAGATATTGTTCCAGGTCGAGAGACCCTCAAGCAATAGCAGTGGACGCCTTAGTGACACCGTGGGTGTTTCAGTCGGTGTACGTGTTCCCTCCGCTTCCGCTCATTCCAAAGGTACTGAAGATCATAAGAAGGACAAAGGTTCAGGCGATACTCATTGTTCCGGACTGGCCAAGAAGGGCTTGGTATCCAGATTTTCAGGACTTAATAGTAGGAAATCCTTGGCCTCTTCATCTACGAGAGGATCTGTTACAACAAGGGCCGTGCGGTTATCAAGACTTACCGCGGCTACGTTTGACGGCTTGGCGGTTGAACGCCGGTTCCTAGCCCGAAAGGGTATTCCCAGTGAAGCTATTCCCACACTTCTTCAGGCTAGAAAAGAAGTAACGGCGAAACATTATCACCGTATTTGGAGAAAATATGTATCTTGGTGTGAGTCCAAGAGGGTTCCTATGGAAGAATTTCAGCTAGGCCGGATTCTCCATTTTCTGCAAGCAGGTGTGGATGCGGGCCTAAAGTTGGGCTCAATTGAAGTACAAATTTAGGCCTTATCAATTTTCTTTCAAAAAGAATTAGCTTCCCTTTCGGAAGTACAGACTTTCGTGAAAGGCGTGCTGCACATCCAACCTCCATTTGTGCCCCCGGTGGTACCTTGGGATCTTAACGTGGTGTTGCAGTTCCTTCAATCACATTGGTTTGAACCCTTACAGAAGATAGAGTTAAAATTTCTCACTTGGAAGTGGTCATGCTATTGGCCTTGGCATCCTCAAGGCGGGTGTCTGAATTAGCGGCCTTGTCTCACAAGAGCCCATATTTAATCTTCTATGAAGATAGAGCAGAGTTGAGGACTTGTCAACCGTTTCTTCCGAAGGTGGTTTCATCGTTCCACATGAACCAACCTATTGTGGTGCCTGTGGCTACTGCCACTTTCGCTGAGTCAAAATCTCTCGATGTGGTTAGGGCTTTGAAGATTTATGTCGCCAGGACGGCTCAACTTAGGAAAACAGACGCTTTGTTTGTGCTGTATGCTCCCAACAAGATTGGGAATCCTGCTTCTAAGCAGCCTATTGCGCGTTGGATCTGTACTACAATTCAGAATGCTCATTCTACGGTTGGTTTACCGTTGCCAAAATCAGTGAAGGCCCACTCTACCAGAAAGGTGGGCTCATCCTGGGCGGCTGCCCGGGGGGGTCTCGGTGTTACAACTTTGCCGAGCAGCTACTTGGTCAGGTGCAAACATGTTTGCAAAATTTTACAAATTTGACACCCTGGCTGAGGAGGACCTCAGGTTTGGTCAGTCGGTGCTGCAGAGTCATCCGCACTCTCCTGCCCGTTCTGGAGCTTTGGTATAACCCCATGGTTCTTGAAGCATCCCCAGCATCCTCTAGGACGTATGAGAAAATAGGATTTTAATACCTACCGGTAAATCCTTTTCTCTTAGTCCGTAGAGGATGCTGGGCGCCCGTCCCAGTGCGGACTCTATCTGCATTAATTACTTGTTAGTTATTGGTTATGTTACACACGAGTTGTGTTTCTGTTATGGTCAGCCTGTTGCTGACATTGTTCAGGCCGTTGACTGGATTTCTGTTGAATGCCATATTGTACGGCGTGTTTGTGGTGTGAGCTGGTATGTATCTCACCTTGGTTTAAAAATAAATCCTTTTCCTCAAAATGTCCGTCTCCCTGGGCACAGTTCCTATAACTGGAGTCTGGAGGAGGGGCATAGAGGGAGGAGTGAGTTCACACCCATTCAAAGTCTTAAAGTGCCCATGTCTCCTGCGGATCCCGTCTATACCCCATGGTTCTTGAAGTGTCCCCAGCATCCTCTACAGACTAGGAGAAAAGGATTTACTGGTAGGTATTAAAATCCTATTTTGTCTATACCTACACCACTTTGAGAAGCAGTTTTATTGGTCTAGCTCACAGGTTCTCAGACTCGGTCCTCAGGACCCCACATGGTTCATGTTTTCCCGGTCACCTGTAGATTTTTAAAATGTGACAGTTGGTGATACACAGTGCATCTGCTGTGTGACATGGAAAACGTGAACCGTGTGGGGTCCTGAGGACCGAGTTTGAGAACCACTGGTCTAGCTATTAATACGCAGCCGCTGTATTCCTGATGTCTGTACTTTGTATATATTGTTCCTCAGGAGGATCTGGAAGCTTTGATAGCGGAATTCCAGTCTCTGGACGCGAAGAAGACACAAGTCATAGAGACGCCATGTCCTGCGCCCAGTCCAAGGCAAGAGCACAAGTGACCTCTGCACAGACACCACTCGGGATGAGATACCCTAAATCATGTTACGGCTTACACTTAACACTAGCCAGGAATAGCTATTTATGGTGCAATTAGGAGGAAGAGGCGGGATCCATGATGAGTGATATGAAGGAACAATGTTTTTTTTTTTTTTTTTTAGAAGCATCCGGGATGCGTTCATGTGCTTGGCGCCCGGGATCCTGGTGGTCACCATGCCGACGCCGGAATCCTGACCGCAGCAAACCCCCCCCCCCTTCCCCGCCGGCATTCTGCTGCTGGGATCCTGGTGTCGGTATGCTGACCGCATGCACCCTAATTTTCGTTTAGTCATTTTTAACATTACAGTATGTATGTAAGAGGTTCATGCATTGCTGGTCGGTGCGGCGGTAGAAGCTGGCGTCCCATCACTGAACAGGCTGTGTGACTGGCACATGGGGTGCAGAGCAACACTAGATGGGGATACATGCTGTATTTACTTCTGAGGATGTAGAGAAAATAGTTAAATGTGCTCAAAAAAATTCCAATACAAAGTCTGCTCCTCACGATGTCAGGTGATGATGTCATATGTCGCTATACGCAGCAGAGTTGTCAGGTGAAACGGACTATACTACTGTCTGCAACGACAGAAGCACCTTTAACCAATGGGAGGTCGAAGCACATAGCGCCAAAATACAAGGGAAACAATTTATACAGATGTCTTTTCATCATAGTGATGGAATAAACTTTGAAGAACCATTTTATTTTGAAAAAAAAATTCTTTTACCATTTTAATGTGCCTAATGTGAATGTGAAAGCATATTCCTGTTATAGGATATTGGCCCTCATTCCGAGTTGTTCGTTTGTTAGCTGCTTTTAGCAGCATTGCACACGCTAAGCCGCCGCCTACTGGGAGTGAATCTTAGCAGAATTGCAAACGCAAGATTAGCAGAATTGCGATTAGAAATTTCTTAGCAGTTTCTGAGTAGCTCGAGACTTACTCTGCCACTGCGATCAGTTCAGTCAGTTTCGTTCCAGGTTTGACGTCACAAACACACCCAGCGTTCGCCCAGACACTCCCCCGTTTCTCCAGACACTCCCGCGTTTTTCCCAGAAACGGCTGCGTTTTTTCACACACACCCATAAAACGGCCAGTTTCCACCCAGAAACACCCACTTCCTGTCAATCACACTCCGATCACCAGAACGAAGAAATTTCTCCGTTAAGCCGTGAGTAAAATACCAATCTTTTTAACAAATTTACTTGGCGCAGGCGCACTGCGAACGTTGCGCATGCGCAGTTTGCGACTAATCACACAGATGCGAAGAAAAATAATGAGCGAACAACTCGGAATGAGGGCCATTATCTTGAGTCTGTGTGGGTGTTAGTGCATCAGCTAGTGGAGCTCATTGTTCAGGAGAGGTTCCATTATTGTCCTTCTCTTCCCCCTTTTTCCCTTTACCACTTCCTAGAGCTTTACTGTCTATCTTGATATTTGTCTCACAGTTCATGGACATTTGGGGCATGACCTAGTGGAATGGGGTGTGAGTACCATCATTGGGGTGTAAGTGATGACTTTAAGGGGTTTCATGAGAGTCATGCTCCTAGGCTATAACTGGCACCTAAGGAAGAGCACATACTACCTTTCTCTCTACTATATGTAACGACACTATAGCCTGCGCTATAAACACATACTATTAATACCTTGTCCGCAAGCTATGTCACAGAGCACATACATACAGCACACGGACGTGGATGCTGTCTAAGCTTCGTTCTAGTCTGTATAATGTAGTTGTCTAGTACCGGTCTTCTCATTGGAGAATTGTCTTACCTGTTTCTCTACCCTCCAGGTTAAACTCCTCTCTGACACCCCACCCAGAGCGGGATGAGCTCATTCTCTTTGGAGGTGAATATTTCAATGGCCAAAAAGTAAAGTATACCTTTATTTTTTTCTAATGTATTCTTATGTATGAATCTGTTAGAGTGAGAACCGTGTAGACATCTAGAGTGGCGTTTGTCACAGTAACTTAGCGCAGATTCCCGGCTATCTGCGGACAGACCGGCTATTAGTTTAGCTGTGAAAAGCTTGAAATGTTTATTTCAGTTGTAAAAAAACTATTCTGTGCCATCCACTGCGATAGGCTGCTCCTTGTGTATGTACAGAGATGCCAGACAGGAACAATAGGCAGGAGAAAGGGAACGGCTTGTATCGAGCAATAGTCCTTTATAGGAAATTATTACTGGTTTCATGTTGGGAGGAAGATTTATAGGAAATTAATATTGCATATGAAATAAGTCGGCACCCTGTTTTGTTGTTCTACAAATTAAAAAGATATCTATATATGAAATATCTCATTAACGCACAAGCCGTAAATGCTGGATTTGTTTACTTTGTAGATGAACTGTGTTCTAAGCTGCAGTAAACGTACATTTTGCTAAACCATTCTTGAAAAAATCTTAAAAAAGATCACAAGTGAATACAGGTTGAGTATCCCTTATCCAAAATGCTTGGGACCAGAGGTATTTTGGATATCGGATTTTTCCGTATTTTGGAATAATTGCATACCATAATGAGATATCATGGTGATGGGACCTAAATATAAGCACAGAATGCATTTATGTTACATATACACCTTATATACACAGCCTGAGGGTCATTTTAGCTAATATTTTTTATAACTTTGTGCATTAAACAAAGTGTGTGTACATTCACACAATTCATTTATGTTTCATATACACCTTATACACACAGCCTGAAGGTCATTTAATACAATATTTTTAATAACTTTGTGTATTAAACAAAGTTTGTGTACATTGAGCCATCAAAAACAAAGGTTTCACTATCTCACTCTCACTCAAAGTCCGTATTTCGGAATATTCCGTATTTCGGAATATTTGGATATGGGATACTCAACCTGTATATACTATTTTTATCTACATCTACTTTGGTTCAGTTTTAATATATATATTATACAGGTTGAGTATTCCTTACCCAAAATGCTTGGGACCAGAAGTATTTTGGATATCGGATTTTTCCGTATTTTCGAATAATTGCATACCATAATGAGATATCATGGTGATGGGACCCAGGTCTAATCACAGAATGCATTTATGTTTCATATACACCTTATACACACACAGCCTGATGGTAATTTTAGCCAATATTTTTAATAACTTTGTTCATTAAACAAAGTGTGTGTACATTCACACAATTCATTTATGTTTCATATACACACAGCTGGAAGGTCATTTAATACAATATTTTTAATAACTTTGTGTATTAAACAAAGTTTGTGTACATTGAGCCATCAGAAAACAAAGGTTTTGCTATCTCACTCTCACTCAAAAAATTCCGTATTTCGGAATATATGGATATGGGATACTCAACCTGTACTGGTATTCCTGACTTCACATTAGAGAGATTGCAGGTCAATCTCTCTCAATCACCTCTCACCCGGCCATGAACTGTACGCTGCTGTGCCAAGAGGTTGCACGTGTCACGTAGCGTGTACCACAAAGAAGCCTGGTCTGTAGCGTGTGGCTAAACTTTATATTTTAATTTTGCCTGTCTGACTAAACTTATTTTGTGCAGAACAGCTGCTAATAATTGTCTGACTGTGGCCAACACTATCAGTAGTGTCACCCTGTTATATGCGCAGCTGGTAAAGCAGGGATTATAATCAAGGGACAAAACCCAATTGTAACCAGAGATAGGCCAAAGGTTAGAGTGGCAGTACAGGGTCAAGTGTCAGGAACACGAGCTGAAGGTAAGATCCACAAGCAGTCAGGGACGGCTGGAGATCAAAGCTGACCTCCGCACTAAGGGGAAGATGTAGCAGTCCTTAGAGAGAAATAAAGTACCAACCATCCAGCTTCTCCTAACTGTCCTTTTACAAGCTGTGTTTGAAAAATGACCATTGGGAGCTGATTGGTTGATATTTTATCTCCAAGCTTTGATTCATCTCCCACAAATGGTGTCCACAGTAGGATCTCCAGCTGGGAAGGACAATGGCAGTTAGGATGGGTATTGAAGAATTAATAAAAGGCTTTCTATTAGTAGAAGTCATGGGAAAACTAGTGTTCCAGGAATGCGACTATAACACTCAATCTGTTAATTAGACAGGAAGCTCTCCAGAATTTGGACACAGATGCTACCCTTGACGCCTCTGTCAAAGCCCTTTGAGAAGAGGGATACAGATGACAGAACTCCGAGAGGAAGGAAGTGAGACATCGTAGAAAAAGCAACCTACAATAACAGATGACTGAGCAGTTGTTAGAGCATTGGCAAGCAGTAACAGAGTCCATAGGAAGGAGTCTAGAGTTTAGCTGGTGCAGTAAGAAGAAGAGCATCAGTGGGAGACTGATGGGTTTTCTTTTGGGGCACACATAGGCTTTCAGAGCTGATCCTATCTGTATTCTTTAAACAGGGCCATCAATAATCCCTGGTGATCAGTTCTGGTATTGTATGTAAATCAGAACAATCTGAGGATTTTGGAGTTGTGAGCACAAGATAAAACCTTGGAATGGAGATTAGTGACAAATGACTTTTCAGGATGGGATCTGGAAGTGCGGATGAAGGTTGCAGCCATAATATGAACATGATCTGCGATTTGATGGTTATGTTAATCTTCTTAGTCTAGCGGGTGAGATAGGTGGAGTCCATTTGCAGATTGCATTCAGAAACTGTACGCCAACATTTTGCAGACTATGCTGATTCAGGTGTTTAATCTCTGTGGCCACTGCAGGGTCTCTGAGAATTGTTGCTCCAGTGGGCGTAGTGGGTTTACAGCTAATGTCTTTTTCACATGCACCTTAATGCATTCTGACATAGACAACATAGACATAGAGGATAGACAGCTCATTTAGTAGCCAAGGATTGAATCTGTGATACAGTGAGAACTATGATCTGGTGGGGCAGTGTCAGTCCTGGGATTACAGAAGACGTTCCGCAAACTATGACTATATCGAAGCAAGAGAGCATTTTGGATCTGCCAAAGGGATGGATGGAGCAGGTTTAATCAAACTTTATCCAGGCAGTTCTGAAACCATGAAGAATCACTGGAAATGATTTAACTCATTCAGTCGATGACCTGGGGGTGCGTTAGTGACCCTCGAAGATCAGGGTTTAAAAATGTTAAGGAAAGTACCTTTTATGATGTCATTCTGGGTGAAGATGGAGAGAAACCATTTGGAAATCGGTCACATTCCCATTGATGGGCTGAGGTTCCAGGAGGTGAGGGGATTGTGCAGTTTGGAAACTGGCTGTCCAGGGACAGGAACCGAATAAGCCCTTGAAACTATGATGCTAATGAATAATATATCCCTAAGGCAATTACCATAGGGCAGTGATGGGGAACCTTTGGCACTCCAGCTGTTGTTGAGCTACACAACCCAGCATGCCCTGCTACAGTTTTACTATTTGTCCATGCTAAAACTGTAGCAGGGCATGCTGGGATGTGTAGTTCAACAACAGCAGGAGTGCCAAGGTTCGCCATCACTGCCATAGGGTATACGCAGACCTTTAGGAACCCAGGTAATGTTCTGTTTGACCCGTAGCTTTTGCACTAACTGGAAATGGTCAAAGTGAACCATGAAACCATGGCCTGAACTAGCTCTGAGACGGTGGGAGATATGGTGAGGAGTGGACCCACTGTGGGCAGCTTGTGGCCCTGTTGGGGGGGGGGGGGCAGACTCGAAGTGCAGAAAGTCAGAGGGATGAGGCGGGTCAGGAGATGAAAGCAACTGCACAGACTGGCACGCAATAGCCACAAATTGCCGACGTTGGCCAACAGCAGCAGCTGCACATTGGGAACCAGAGACACCAACGTCTAGTTACTACACATAACTGTATCGACATAAGAAAGACGGTGGGGCTCAGTGCATATACAGCATTGTAACACCCTCTGAGCGAGGTCAAATGCCTCTATTGTATATGTGATATATTGTATAAAGGGGGCAGGGCATGCTGGGATCTGTAGTTCCAGAAGAGTTCTCTAAACACTTTATTTTTTTCTCCGATCACACAGATTTTTATTGATTTTCAGTTAAGAGAATAAGCGTTGCGACAACATGAGGCAAAATAAGCCAAACATTGAAATCTAATCAATGCTATATACAAAATTGTGACAATAGTAAAACAACAAAACAGCATTAAAACGCTTATTAAACAAATTAGGTGCCAATTTCCAAGCCTTAATATTAGTGTAAGGAGCATTTAACTGAGAGGCACAACATCCAACACCAGGGTCATGGTACCCAAAATCAAGAAGGAAACGAGATAAAAGAGAGGAAAGAAGGGGAGAGGGAGAAAAAAAAGGGATTGAGGGGAGGCCTTTCCATTGAGCATGTTTGTATTCACATTGCATATTCAGCGAGCCGGGGATAAGAGTGTGGGACTATAACACTAGCGATCCAACAACAACAAAAAAAGGATATTAGGTTAGACCCGGAAGGGTTATGCTGTAATGAGCGTACCATGGCCGCCATGTAAAAATAGGATTTTAGTTACCTACCGGTAAATCCTTTTCTCGTAGTCCATAGATGATCGTGGGGTCCAATTTACTACCATAGGGGTATAGACGGGTCCACTAGGAGCCATGGGCACTTTAAGAGTTTAATAGTGTGGGCTGGCTCCTCCCTCTATGCCCCTCCTACCAGACTCAGTCTAGAAACTGTACCTGAGGAGACGGACATACTTTGAGAGAAGGAAAAACACAGGTGGTGGTGAGATTCACACCAGCTCACACACAACAAAAAGGAAAGCCAAGCTAACCAACTTGGAACGATTCAGCAACGGCTGAACCAACAAACTTAACCAAGTAACAATGCAGGAATACTAATCACTGGGCGGGCGCCCAGCATCCTCTACGGACCACGAGAAAAGGATTTACCGGTAGGTAATTAAAATCCTATTTTCTCTTACGTCCTAGAGGATGCTGGGGTCTAATTTAGTACCATGGGGATTGATGTACCAAAGCTACCAGAATGGGAGGAAGAGTGCCGGGGTTTCGTGCAGAACTGATTGACCAAACTTTAGGTACTCGGAGGCCAAAGTATCGAACTTGTAGAACTTGGCAAACGTGTTCGACCCTGACCAAGTAGCTTCTCGGCAAAGCTGTAAAGCCGAGACACCCCGGGCAGCCGCCCAGGAAGAACCCACTATACGAGTAGAGTGGGCCTGAACAGATTTTGAACACGGCAAGCCTGCCGTAGAATAAGCATGCTGGATAGTAAACCTGATCCACCGATAAATGGTCTGCTTAGAAGCAGGACACCCAAACCTGTTGGGATCATAAAGGACAAACAGAGCATCCGACTTCCTGTGACGAGAAGTTCTCTTCACATATATTTTCAAAGCCTTTACAACATCCAAGGACTTTGAGGTAATGGAGGAGTCAGTAGCCACTGGCACCACAATAGGTTGGTTGGTTGATATGAAAAGCTGACACAACCTTTGGAAGAAACTGCTGATGCGTACGGCGCTCAGCTCTATCCTCATGGAAAATCAGATAGGGGCTCTTACATGACAGTACCCCCAGTTCAGACACACGTCTAGTAGATGCCAATGCCAACAGTGTGACCGCCTTCCAAGTAAGAAACTTGACATCCACTCGAACCAATCCGATTGCAGGAACTGCAGCACCACATGAAGATCCCACGGTGCCGTAGGAGGCACAAAAGATGGTTGGATGTGCAGAACCCCTTTCAAGAAAGTCTGAACCTCCGGAAGAGCAGCCAATTGCTTCTGGAAGAAAGTGGACAAGGCCGAAATCTGGACCTTGATGGAGCCCAAATGTAGGCCCACAGCCACACCTGCTTGCAGAAAGAGGAGAAACCGTCCCAGTTGAAACTCCACCGTAGGAAACCTCTTGGATTCACATCAAGACACATACTTTTCCAAATTTGATGGTAATGTTTAGACGTTACTCCCTTCCTAGCCTGTATCAGGGTAGGAATGACCCTTGTCGGGATACCCTTCCGAGCTAAGATCTGGCGTTCAGCCTCCATGCCGTCAAACGTAGCCGCGGTAAGTCTTGATAGGCGAACGGCCCCTGTTGAAGAAGGTCCTTGCAAAGAGGCCTCGGATCCTCCAGCAGTAATACCAGAAGATCCGCGTACCAAGCCCTTCGTGGCTAGTCCGGAGCAGTGAGGATCGCCTGAAATCTTGTTCTTTTTAGAATTTAGAATTCTTTTGAGAATCCTTGGGATGAGTGGAAGTGGAGGGAACACATACACTGACTGGAACACCCACGGAGTTACCAGGGCGTCCACCGTCACTGCTTGTGGGTCTCGTGACCTGGAACAGTACCTCCGAAGATCTTGGCTTATCACTTCTGCGAACACCTCCGGGTGGAGGCCCCATTCTCCTGGATGGAGATCGTGTCTGCTAAGGAAGTCCACTTCCCAGCTGTCCACTCCCGGAATGAAGATTGCTGATAGTGCCACCGCGTGCTTTTCTGCCCAGAGGAGGATTCTTGATACCTCTGACATTGACGCTCTGCTCTTCGTTCCGCCCTGTCTGTTTAGGTAGGACACTGCCATTCTGACTGAACTTGTATGGCCTGATCCTGAAGAAGATGTGCCTCATGTAGAAGGCCATTGTATATGGCCCTTAGTTCCAGAATGTTTATCGGAAGGGTGGATTCCAGACTTGACCACTTTCCTTGGAAATTTTCCCCTTGGGTGACTGCTACCCAACCTCTGAGACTTGCATCCGTGGTTAGAAGGATCCAATTCTAAATTCCGAACCTGCGGCCCTCGAGTAGGTGAGAAGGTTGTAGCCAGCAGAGGAGTGAAATTCTGGCTTTCGGCGACAGGCGTATCCGCTAGTGCATGTGAAGATGAGAACCTGACCATTTGTCTGGAAGAACCTTGCATGGAATCTTCCGTACTGTAGAGCCTCGTAGGAGGCTACCATCTTCCCCAGAAGGCGAATGCACTAATGAACCCATACCCGGGCTGGTTTCAGGACGTCCCGTACCATTGACTGGATCACCAGCGCTTTCTCCACCGGTAGAAACACCCTCTGTGCCTCCGTGTCGAGTATCTTTCCCTGGAAAGGTCGTCTCCTTGAAGGCTCCAAACGTGACTTTGGAAGGTTGAGGATTCACCCATGATCCTGGAGTAATCGAGTTGAGAGAGCAATACTCTGCAACATCCTCTCCCTGGAAGATGCTTTTATCAGCAGATCGTCCAGATATAGAATTATGTTCACTCCCCTCCTGCTGAGGAGTAGCATCGTCTCTGCCATGACCTTGGCGAACACCCTCTGTGCGTGGAGAGGCCAAATGGCAGTGCCTGGATCTGAAAGTGACAGTCCAGCAGTGCAGATCTGAGGTAAGCCTGGTGAGGCGGCCAGATCGGAACGTGAAGGTATGCATCCTTGCTATCCAGGGATACCAGGAATTCCCCCTCCTCTAGACCCGAGATCACCGCTCTCAGAGACTCCATCTTGAATTTGAATTCCCTCAAGTAGGGGTTCAATGACTTTAGGTTTAATATTGGCCTTACTGAACCATCCGGTTTCGTTATCACAAACAGGTTTGAGTAATAACCCTTGTGTTGTAGGTGAGGTGGAACAGGAACAATGACATTTGTTTGAACCAACTTTTGAATGGCATCCTGTAGGATAGCACTTTCTGTCAGCGAAGCTGGTAAGCCTGATTTGAAGGCTCTGTGAGGTGGTAGTTCTTGAAACTCCAGTCTGTACCCCTGTACAACAATATCTGTTACCCAGGGGTCTAGGCATGATGACACCCAGATGTGACTGAAATCTTTTAGTCTCTTTCCCACCTGCCTGATCTCCAGGCTGGGAGGTCCACCGTCATGCAGAAGATTTTGAGGAAGCAGAACTTGGTTTCTGTTACTGAGATCCTGTTGGTGCAGGTTTTCTGGATTTTTCCCGACCTCCCCTAAAGAAGGTGGAGGGTGGTTTGGATTTTTTACATTTTGCGGTCCGAAAGGACTGCAGTGTAGACGTAGGATAAGATTTCCTAGTCGGTGGTGCTGCTGAGGGAAGAAAAGTCGACTTACCTGCAGTTGCCGCGGATATCCACGCATCCAATGTGTCCCCAAACAGAGCCTGACCTTGGAAGGGTAGGCTCTCCACACTTTTCTTGGATTCTGTATCCGCAGTCCATTGGCGTAGCCAGAGTCCTCTGCGTGCCGAGACAGCCATGGATGTAGCCCTCGCATTCAGCATGCCAATGTTCTTCATGGCCTCCACCATGAAACCTGCAGAATCCTGTATGTGACGCAAAAACAATTCAATGTCACACTTATCCAGTGTATCTAATTCCTCTAGTAATGTGCCTGACCACTTTACTATGGTTTTAGAAATACACGAACAAGCAATGGTGGGCCTTAAAGCTACGCCATTACCTGTGCATAGTGATTTCAGCGTCGTCTCAATCTTGCGGTCAGCCGGCTCTTTCAAAGTGGTTGAGCCAGGGACAGGTTAAAACCACCTTTCTCATACGTCCTAGAGGATGCTGGGGATGCTTCAAGAACCATGGGGTATAGACAGGATCTGCAGGAGACATGGGCACACTATAAGACTTTGAATGGGTGTGAACTGGCTCCTCCCTCTATACCCCTCCTCCAGACTCCAGTTAGATTCTGTGCCCAGTGAGACTGGATGCACACTGAGGAGCTCTCCAGAGTTTCTCAGAAAAAAGACTTAAGTTTGTTATTTTCAGGGAGACCTGCTGGCAACAGGCTCCCTGCATCGTGGGACTGAGGGGAGAGAAGCAGACCTACTTCTCTGAGTTCAAAGGCTCTGCTTCTTAGGCTACTGGACACCATTAGCTCCAGAGGGTTCGATCACTTGGTGCGCCTAGCTGCTTGTTCCCGGAGCCGCGCCGTCACCCCCCTCACAGAGCCAGAAGACAGAAGCCGGGTGAGTATAGGAAGATCAGAAGACTTCAGTGACATCAGAAGACGGCATTTGAGGTACCGCGCAGCGGTCGTGCTGCGTGCCAAGCTGCCACATATGAACGGCACTGCAGGGCGCAGGGGGGGGGGGGGGGGGCGCCCTGGGCAGCATTAGACCCTCAAATAGCACTGGCAGAAGTAAAAACAGTGCCTAGGCACTAGTTACGGGACCCCGGCCAGTATAAATATGAAATTTAAGCGAGACTGAAGAGTGCTATGTAGGGGGCGTGGCTTAGCCCTCACAGTTCTGACCAGTGCCATTTTCTCTTCACAGAAGCTGCAGAGACGCTGGCCCTGACCTCACCTCCACACTGCTGTACAAGTAACAGGGTGCTAAACGGGGGGGGGGGGGCGCACAAGTGATTTGGTGCTAATTGTTTATATATAAAGCGCTAACAGGTCTGGGCAGTCTTTACTCGCTTCAGTACCGGGATTGGCGCTGGGTTGTGAGCTGGCAGAACTCCCTCTGTGTCTCTCTTACAGGCTTTGTTGTGGGTCTGTCTCCTATAGCCCCAGTGTGGTTGTGTGTGTCAACATGTCTGAGGTTGAGTGCTCTTCCCAGGAGAAGGCTGGAGTGGGGACAGAAAATACTGTGAGAGTGACCGGGTCGGCACCGCCGACGGATGATTGGGTAAATATGTTGAGTGTTTTAAATGCAAATGTGACTCGGTTGACTAAGAGATTTGATAGATCTGAGTCTAAGAACCAGACATGGAGGAAATCCATGGAGGATGCTTTGTCACAAGCTCAGACCCCTTCGGGGTCACAGAAACGTGCATTTACCCAGATAGCTGATACAGATACCGACACAGACTCTGATTCCAGTGTCGACTATAGTGATGCCAGATTGAATCCAAAACTGGCAAGAGCATTCAGTACATGATTGTGGCAATAAAAGAAGTGTTGCATATAACAGAGGACCCTGCTGTCCCAGATACAAGGGTCTGTATGTATAAAGGAAAGAAACCTGAGGTAACGTTTCCTCCCTCTCATGAACTGTACGCTTTTTGAAAAGGCTTGGGAAAATACTGACCAGAAGATACAGGTTCCCAAAAGAATTCCAGTGGCATATCCATTTCCATTTGGGGTACAGGGAAAAGTGGTTGTCAACCCCCACGGTAGACAAAGCTTTATCGCGTCTATCCAAAAAGGTGGCGCTTCCGTCTCCTGACACGGCAGCCCTAAAGGATCCTGCTGATCGTAAGCAGGAAAATACACTAAAATCCATTTATGTCACTACAGGGTCTCTACTCAGGCCTGCCGTTGCTTCGGCATGGGTGAGTAGCGCTATTGAAAAGTGGGCAGATAACTTGTCATCTGAGGTAGATACCCTAGACAGGGATAATGTACTTTTGACTCTGGGTCATATCAGGGACGCTGCAGCATATTTAAAAGAAGCTGTAAGGGATATTGGCCTTTTGGGATCAAGGGCCAATGCCATGGCAGTCTCGGCAAGGAGAGCATTGTGGATTCATCAATGGAATGCTGACGCTGACTCTAAGAAGGCGATGGAGTCGTTACCGTTTAACGGTAGTGTCCTGTTTGGTGACGGCCTCACTGACCTGGTGTCTACGGCTACCGCGAGTAAGTCGTCATTTTTACCTTCTGTTCCTGCACAGCAGAAGAAAACGCCTCACTATCAGATGCAGTCCTTTCGGCCCAATAAATTCAAAAAAGGACGAGGGTCCTCCTTCCTTGCTGCGAGAGGAAGGGGAAAAAGGTCACAGGCTGTGGCAGTTCCCAAGAGCAGTGGTCCTCTCCGGCTTCTACCAAATCCACCGCATGACGCTGGGGCTCCTCTGCGGGAGTCCGCACTGGTTGGGGCACGTCTCAGACTTTTCAGTCAGGTCTGGGTGCACTCGGACCTGGATCCTTGGATAGTAGAAATAGTAACCCAATTATACAGATTAGAGTTTCAAGACGTGCCCCCTCACCGATTTTTCAAATCGGCCTTGCCAGCTTCTCTTATAGAAAGGGAGGTAGTATGCGCTGCGATACTAAAGTTGTGTCAAAATCAAGTAATTGTCAGGGTACACCCGTCACAACAGTGGGAAGGCTTTTATTCGAGCCTGTTCGTGGTCCCGAAGCCGGATGGCTCAGTCAGACCGATTCTGAACCTAAAATCCCTCAATTTCTTTCTAAAAAAATTCAAATTCAAGATGGAATCTCTCCGAGCAGTGATCTCCAGTCTGGAGGAGGGGGATTTTATGGTATCGGTCAACATAAAGGATTCCTACTTGCATGTACCCATATATCCTCCACATCAGGCTTACCTGAGATTTGCTGTTCAGGATTGTCACTACCAATTTCAGACGTTGCCGTTTGGTCTGTCCACGGCTCCGAGGATTTTCACCAAAGTAATGGCGGAAATGATGGTTCTCCTGCACAAGCAGGGAATCACAATTATCCCGTACTTGGACGATCTCCTCATAAAGGCGAGATCCAAGGAGCAATTGCTGAGAAATGTTGCCCTTTCACTGACTATTCTGCAGCAACATGATTGGCTCCTAAATTTGCCAAAATCACAGTTGGATCCGACGACACGGCTGTCGTTCCTGGGTATGATTCTGGATACAGAATTGCAGAGTTTTTCTTCCAGTGGAAAAGGCTCTGGAAATACAGAACATGGTAAAACAGATTCTGAAACCAGCAAAGGTGTCAGTTCTTCAATGCACTCGGTTGCTGGGGAAGATGGTGGCGGCCTACGAGGCCATTCCGTATGGCAGGTTCCATGCCAGGGTGTTTCAGTGGGACCTGTTGGACAAGTGGTCCGGATCTCACCTGGACATGCACTGGAAAATAATTCTATCTTCCAGGACCAGAATCTCTCTCCTGTGGTGGCTGCACAGTTCTCAACTTCTGGAGGGACGCAGGTTCGGGATTCAGAATTGGATCCTGGTGACCACAGATGCAAGCCTCTGAGGCTGGGGAGCAGTCACACAGGGAAGAAATTTTCAGGGAAAGTGGTCAAGCCAGGAAGCTTGTCTACACATAAACATTCTGGAATTAAGGGACATTTACAACGGCATTCTGCAAGCAGAACAACATCTTCGAGGTCTGCCTGTCTTGATTTAGTCAGACAACGTGACAGCAGTGGCGTACATAAACCGCCAGGGCGGAACAAGGAGCAGAGCGGCAATGGTCGAGGCCAAGAAGATTCTTCGCTGGGCGGAAAGACATGCCAGCACTCTGTCAGCAGTCTTCATTCCAAGAGTGGACAACTGGGAAGCAGACTTCCTCAGCAGACATGATCTCCATCCAGGAGAGTGGGGTCTTCATCGAGAGGTCTTTGCAGAAGTGACAAGTCGTTGGGGAATTCCTCAAGTAGACATGATGGCGTCCCGCCTCAACCAGAAACTTCAGAGATATTGTTCCAGGTCAAGGGACCCTCAAGCGATAGCGGTGGACGCCCTAGTGACACCGTGGGTGTTTCCGTCGGTATATGTGTTCCCTCCACTTCCACTCATTCCAAAGGTGATACAAATTATAAGAAGAACAAGGGTTCAGGCGATACTCGTTGTTCCGGATTGGCCAAGAAGGACCTGGTATCCAGATCTTCAGGAGTTGCTCACAGAAGATCCCTGGCCTCTTCCTCTTCGGGAGGACCTGTTGCAACAGGGGCCGTGCGTGTATCAAGACTTACCGCGGCTGCGTTTGACGGCGTGGCAGTTGAACGCCAAATCCTAGCCCAAAAGGGTATTCCCAGTGAAGTCATTCCCACACTTCTTCAGGCTAGGAAAGAAGTAATGGCAAAGCATTACCACCGTATTTGGAGAAAATATGTGTCTTGGTGTGAATCCAAGAAGGCTCCTACGGAAGAATTTCACCTGGGGCGTTTACTCCATTTTTTGCAAGCGGGTGTGGATGCTGGCCTGAAGTTAGGCTCCATTAAAGTACAGATTTCGGCCTTGTCGATCTTTTTTTCACAAAGAATTGGCCTCCCTTCCAGAAGTTCAGACCTTCGTGAAAGGCGTGCTACACATCCATCCTCCATTTGTGCCTCCTGTGGCACCGTGGGATCTTAATGTGGTGTTGCAGTTCCTGCAATCGCAATGGTTTGAACCTTTGCGCAGGGTTGAGTTAAAATTCCTTACTTGTAAAGTAGTCATGTTGTTGGCCTTGGCATCCGCAAGGCGGGTGTCTGAGTTGGCGTCTTTGTCTCACAAAAGCCCCTATTTAATCTTCCATGCAGATAGAGCGGAGTTGAGAACTCGTCAGCAATTTCTGCCAAAAGTGGTTTCATCATTTCACGTGAACCAGCCTATTGTGGTGCCAGTGGCTACTGATGCCTTGGCGGAATCAAAGTCTCTCGATGTGGTCAGAGCTTTGAAGATCTATGTCGCCAGAACGGCTCAGATTAGGAAAACAGAGGCTCTGTTTGTCCTGTGGGCTCCCAACAAGATTGGGGCTCCTGCTTCTAAGCAGACAATTGCGCGCTGGATTTGTAATACGATTCAGCAAGCTCATTCTACGGCAGGATTGCCGTTACCGAAATCGGTGAAGGCCCATTCTACCAGAAAGGTGGGCTCATCCTGGGCGGCTGCCCGAGCGGTCTCTGCGTTACAACTTTGTCGAGCTGCTACTTGGTCGGGATCAAACACCTTTGCGAAGTTTTACAAGTTTGATACCCTGGCTGAGGAGGACCTCTTGTTTGGTCAATCGGTGCTGCAGAGTCATCCGTACTCTCCTGCCCGTTCTAGAGCTTTGGTATAAACCCCATGGTTCTTGAAGCATCCCCAGCATCCTCTAGGACGTATGAGAAAATAGGATTTTAATACCTACCGGTAAATCCTTTTCTCTTAGTCCGTAGAGGATGCTGGGCGCCCGTCCCAGTGCGGGCTGTATCTGCAGTTTGGTTATAGTTACGCTCATGTTGCGTTGAGTTCAGTCAATCTGTGACTGTTGTTGGTCATTCCGTTGCATGCATTGTTGTTGAATGCCATGTTGTACGGCGTGTTTGAGGTGTGAGCTGGTATGTATCTCACCTTCGTTTTAAAATAATTAAATAATTCCTTTTCCACGAAATGTCCGTCTCCCTGGGCACAGTTCCTATAACTGGAGTCTGGAGGAGGGGCATAGAGGGAGGAGCCAGTTCACACCCATTCAAAGTCTTATAGTGTGCCCATGTCTCCTGCGGATCCCGTCTATACCCCATGGTTCTTGAAGCATCCCCAGCATCCTCTACGGACTAAGAGAAAAGGATTTACCGGTAGGTATTAAAATCCTATTTTTTTGACAACCTAGATACAGAAGCGCCTACTATAGGGGGGTTTTCCCACTTTTTTCTGTCCTCTTCAGGGAAAGGAAAAGCAATAAGAACTCTCTTTGGGATCTGGAATTTTTTCTCTGGGCTTTCCCAGGATTTTTCAAACAAAGAGTTTAACTCCTTAGAAGCCGGGAAGGTAAGCGAGGATTTCTTACTTTCAGTAAAATAAGATTCCTCAATCTGCTGAGGTACCTTCTCAGTAATATGTAAAATATCCCTAATGGCTTCAATCATTAGTTGCACCCCCCTAGCAAGGGATGCATCACCCCCTGCATATCCCCGTCACCGTCCCCCGTATCGGAGTCGGTATCAACTTGCATTATCTGGGCAAGTGTACGTTTTTGTGGGTATGTAGGGCGGGTTGTAGACGAAACGGTGGAGACTGAGTATGTCAAACCCTCCACAGATTTTCTCAAAACCTGCATCTCTTTTTCTTTAAGTGACATCCTAGTTGAAACCTGGGATATCATTCCCCTTAAAGAATCCACCCACGGGGGTTAGGATTCGGAAGGCTGAGAAAGCATACTGCAGTCTTGAGTACATGGAAGAAACTCTTCAGGAGAAGATAAACACTCTGCCGCACAGGACACAACCTTAGACATGTTAATGCGAGACACACACACACACGAAAAATGTCAATCCGTTTCCCCCCAAAGTACCTTCAGAGAGTCACAGAGTATAAGGAGCCAGCCACACAGCGCCCCTGTTGGCAGTTATTATGATAAAAGCCCGGCACTGACTAACCAACCTTAATAGATCAATTAGCACTACCAACACACTCCCTACCCCATGTCTATAACACCCTGGTACCGCAGAGGATAGCTGGAGTTATGTGGAGGGCAGCGCTTCCTGTCAGCATTCTGTTTCCTCAGATCTGCATGGAGAAAATGGCTCAGGTGAGTGCTGGATCCGCTCTGCGGAGAAGCCCCGCCCCCTGTAATGGCGCGCAGCTTCCCGCACAAATTGTATTATACTGGCCTGAGGATTTTATTGCTAACAACAGGATTAGCCCCTGTTAGCTGACTGACCAGTGTAGGGTATCGGCGCTGGCTCAAAAGCTCTCCGTATGTGTTGCTGAGCCTGCATTGGAGCGCAGCCGGAGAGAGCTGCGCTCCCACCCTTGTGCCGCCATTCCCGCCGGTGACCCGCTAACCGGGCCGCCAGCGCTGTACTCACCACTATTCTTTCTTCTGGCTCTGTTAGGGGGTGGCGGCCATGCTGCGGGAGTGAGCGGTTGCCTCGTGGGCTTGCAATCAGCACCCTGAGGAGCTCAGTGCCCTGTCAGCGGAGATAGAGAACCATTAACTTCAAGAGTTGGTTCCTACTCGCGCCCCCGCACCCCCAACTAAGTCCTATGAAGCAGGGAGGCTGTTGCCAGCAGCCTCCCTGTAACCTAATAACTCTATTAAAACAAAAAAACTAAGAAAACTCCTAGGAGCTCCCCTAGCGCTGACCGGCTCCTCCGACCACATTTTCTAAACGGAGTCTGGTAGGAGAGGCATAGAGGGAGGAGCCAGCCCACACTGTTAAAGTGCCCATGGCTCCTAGTGGATCCATCTATACCCCTATGGTACTAAATGGGACCCCAGCATCCTCTAGGATGTAAGAGAAATGAAATTTCTGAACAGTGTTGTGTTGAAGGCTTGTTATATATTCCATTTTTGCAATAAACCAAATCTTGTTCAAAAGTTCTTGTTTACTAGGAGCTATCAAGAGTTCCAATTGCGAGCTATTTGGTATTTTGCTGCACAGGAGATGTGAAGAATTAATCTATTGGTTTCCTTTGGAAGGTGTTCAGGGGGGGCACAGAGAAGCATATTAACTGGGGAGTGGGGTGTGCTTAGAGCAGTGAGTCGCGCTATTCATTTCTGAACCATGTTCCAGAATGGGGCAAGTAGTGGTCAAGTCCACCATGTATGAAAGAATGTGCCAACTTGGCCGCAGTTTCTGCAGCACAAATTGGAGGTATTTGGAAACATTTGATGTAGTCGCTCCGGGACTAAATACCATCGGGTGTATACCTTGTATGAGTTCTCCCTTACCGCTATGCTAATAGAGCACTTAGAGATGGTCGCACAAATAATGTCCCAGTCGTCCTTATCAAGGTGAGCACCAATGTCTAATTCCCAGGCCTGTTCGTGGGACTCAAGTGGAGGAGACTCCAATGCCAATGCAGAGTTGTACAAATATGAAATGGTACCTTTGTCCGTGGGTCTTTACAAAGTCTTTCAAAAGGAGAGGGGATTCGAGGCAGTTGGGCGGGGAATATGAGGAGGAGATGAAATTACAGATTTGTACATATTAGTAGTGAAATGTGTTGGGGAGTCCGTATTTTTCCTGGAGTTCAGCAAATGTCTTGGGTGTGAAGTCCCCTACAATGTGATGGACCCTCGTGATGCCTACTTAGATCCAGGGGTGGGCCAACTTGGGAGAGATGCCAGTGGGAAAGCTGGGTTTTCCCATAATGGTGTAAGACTGGACGGGTGTTTCGACATCTGCAATTTTTTATTCAACTTGTTCCACACTGGGAGCGTTAGGTCTACAGTAGGGACCGTGAGGGTAAACGAAGAATGGTGTTTCCGTGAGAGCCACGGTAAGTGGGAAACCGATGATAGATCCACCAAATCGGTTTCTAAATCAACCCATCTTTTGACATGTCGGGGTGAATGCCAAGCTACCAATTGACTGAGCCGAGTAGCATCATAATACCGCTGGAGAATGGGTAAACCCAATCCTCTATTCCATGATTGTTTAGCGAGAATGTCCCGACGGATTCAAGGTTTTTTGTGGTTCCATTTAAACTTACAGATCGAGGATTGAAGGGAGCGTAGAGCAGAAGGAGGGACTGGTATGGTAAGTGTTTGAAAAAGGTAAAGCATTCCGGGAAGGACATTAATTTTTACTGCGTTGATTCGCCCCACCCAGGATATGAAGTGTGAGCACCAGTGTTGTAAGTTGTTCTGAATTGTCCTAAAGAGAGGAGGGTAATTAGTCTTGTAAAGGGAGCCGTATCATTTAGTAATATGGACCCCAAGGTATTTCAGAGATGCGTTTCTCCAGATAAAGTCAAAGTTAGACTATAATAGTTGTTTCGTGCAGCCAGGGAGATGGAGGGGCAGGGCCTCCGATTTAGAGTGGTTCACTTTATAACCTGATCATTTCCCAAACGTGGGCAGTTCTTGGAACAGGTTCGGGAGAGAAAGAAAAGGCTTCGTCAATGTGAGCAGAATGTCATCTGCAAATAAAGAAAGGGTATAATGGGATTTCTTAATAGGTACGCCGGCTATATCAGGGTTATCTCGAATACGATAGGCGAGTTGTTCGATTATAAGCGCAAAGATGAGCGGTGACAGGGGACATCCTTGTCGAGTCGCGTTAGCAATTGAAAAGGAGTCAGAGGTGGGACTGCATGCTTGTACCGTAGCCGAAGGATTGAAATATAGAGCCTGAATAGCCTGAAGAAACTTGCCCCGGAAGCCGAAATGACGTAGTGTGTGAAACATAAATGGCCAGGAGACCCTGTCAAAGGCCTTTTCTGCGTCCAATGCAAGCACTAACGAAGGGAGCCTATTTACGTTAATGTAATTTACAATGTCAATCGTGCGTCTGGTATTATCGAGCGCTTGCCGGAACGGGACAAATTCCACTTGATCAGGGTGGATTAAACTGGGTAGGAGCGGGTTCAGCCTATTAGCCGGCACTTTAGCTAAAATTTTGAGATCGGCATTGAGCAAAGAAATAGGGCGATAATTGGATACCGACTGAGGATCTTTATTAGGTTTCGTAATAACTGTGATAGTCGCCGTGGTCTCTAAACCCTTTTTATATAGTCACATAATTCTGTACTACTAACATCCATATGGATTACACCAGTGATGCAGTATCCTATGTAGAAGATAATGTGAATAGTAATTTAGTCGGTGACCGGTTATGTCCTCTATGAGCACTTATGGTTCATACTGAATAACCTGGTGCCTACTGTAACCTGCACAGATACTTGGGTAACCACGTTCTGTCTGCGGCCCTTTATAGGGTCCCTCTGTGACTCCTACTGTATGCTTAGTGTACAGTATATCTAGGAATGTTATCTGTATACAATCTGTATACATTATCCTGTATAGTACGTACATGTTCATAGTGATGATCTCACGGCTCCATAACTTTATTCACTTGTATTATAATATTATATTGTTCTTTTATGTATGTTTGTATGTATGTATGTATGTATGTATGTATGGGATAATGGGGATGCTTTCAGCATACTGATGGACGGAACGCTGGCAGTCATGTGACCAGGTCCGGAATCCTGACGCCGCTCGGGAGACTGGCGCAGGGAGACCGACAGCCGGATAATGTGTTCCCTGTACGTTATAGGGTTATTAGAATTCAAAGTGGTCACAGATAAGTTACGGTAGGGGGCACAATCTTCCTTCATGATAAAACTAGTTATCTTCATTTATACCAAAGTGATGACATCAGAACCCATCAGTTCTAAGCAATGACATCATACATGTTTTGAGGCCTTTTACAGAACGCAGTCAATGCACAGAGCAAAATGGCCTCAAGGTACGCGTTTTACCTGCCGCCCCGCTGACCGGCTCACTCAGAATGAGCATAGTGTCGGCTAAAGATCCACTGGGGAGTCCCCCATCTCCCAGCGCAAATACTCAGTGTTGTCATATTTGCAGCGCTATAGTGGTCTGACGCTGAAACAGCAGCAGTGACTAGGGGAAGGGGGTATTGCCTGAAACAACCAATCGGATTTTAGCTATAATTTTCTGGAATGTAGTAGATAAATGATAGCTAGAATTTCATTGGTTGCTACTGGTAACACCTCTACTTGCCCTCCTTATTAAAGATTTGATGAATCTTAGTTACTGTAGTGCAGTAAAATCACATACATTGGAAACTAAATGTAGCTTCATTATACACCACACAAACCAACAAGCCCCTATGTGGGTAGACAACTGCTAAGACCACATGATTAATACAGCTGTAGCCATGCTCATTTTTGCGGCTTTCTGCATAGTGCGCCAGGCTGCGACTTTTCACAGCCGGTGATTGCTCCATTAATTCCTCTGTACATGTGCGTGTGTACGCACGTGCTCGTCCTAGTCGTTGGACCCCATCGTTGCGCCAGCTATGCTGCAATGTGTACACATCAAGCAAAGATTAGAGTGGCTCCATCCTACATTCCCATCTATACTCAGGGTTATTCGGATACTAAGAACTCGCCTTATGGCCAATGCGGGAGGACACGCTGATTTGGACCAATAACGGCTGAGTGTGGCGAGTTGGAGCACCGCATATGGGTTCAGTATGATTTACCGACGGACACAATAAAGACGGTCATAATCCCGACAGGCAAAATACCGACACAATCAAAATATCGACATTCATTATGCCGGCATGTTCAAAATGCCGACATAGTCAGAATACCGACATTTCAAAATACAGACATCAGTTTTTCTGTATTTTTTTTTCACCGTCGCTGCGTTCGGCACATTATTATATTATATTCCCCCTCCAGGTCCACTGGGATGGTAAAGTATGAACAAGTCTGTTTTGGGGCAAAAATTCCTTAAAAACTTGTCAGCATTTCAAGTGTCGGTATTCGGACAGGATCCGGTCTGAAGATCGACACTGTCTAGGTCGACAGTCACTAGGTCGACAGGGTTTGAAGGTTGACAGGGTTTCTAGGTCGACAGGTCAAAAGGTCGACATGAGTTTTTCACTTTTTTATTTTTTTGAACTTTTTCATACTTAACAAACCACGTGGACTACGATTGGGAACGGTAGCATGGCGAGCGAAGCGGTGCACTAATTCGGCTTCCCGGTTACTGTACGCAGAAAACGACACCCAAAAAAACTCATGTCGACCTTTTGACCTGTCGACCTAGTGACTGTCGACCTGTAGTGGTCGACCTAAACATTGTCGACCAAGACACTGTCGATTTGATGAGCCACATCCATTCTGATTATGTCGGCATTATGAATGTCGGGGTTTTGACTGTGTCGGTATTTTGATTGTCGGTCAATGTCTGTCGGGATTATGGCCGTCGGTAAATCAGCTGCTACCCCCCGCATACAGCTCGTCTGGCCGGAGAGTAGTTCCTGGGGATACATCCTGAGAGACTGTCTGGTGTAACATAACCCGGAGGACAGTTGTGGCCATTACTGAGCCCTGAGAGTCTGTGTTAATATTTAATAGTCTGTGAATGCCTCCAGGCTGTAACATGTAGTGTGCTGTAATCTGTGTATCCATGTCGGTCCTGATGGTGTAAAACTCACTTATGTGTAATCTGTATCTCTGTAGAGTTGTAATAACCCCCAACACCGGGATTGTTTTTCTGTAACATAAATTACTTCTAGAGGTCTCCATAAAACAGCCTCATATTGTGATCTGATGTTTGCTACTGTGTTTTTACGGGTGTGGATCATTAGATCGACAGTGTCTAGGTAGACAGTATTTAGGTCGACAGTCACAGAATGTCGACACGTTCTCGGTCGACAGGTCAAAATGTCGGCATGAGTTTTTTATGTTTTTTTGGTGTCGTTTTCTTCGTAGAGTGACCGGGAACCCCAATTAGTGCATCGTGTCCCCTTGCATGGCTCGCTTCGCTCGCCATACTTCGGGCAAGGTGCCTCGCTCCGCTACCGCTTCACTCGGCACAGATTACCGTTCCAATCGTAGTCCACGTGGATCGTTAAGTATGAAAAAGTAAAAAAAAGTTAAAAAAACAACAACCTCATGTCGACTTTTTGACCTGTCGACCTTCTGACCCTGTCGACCTATAGTGGTCGCCCTAAACATTGTCGACCTTCAGACCGGATGCCGTTTTTACTATGGTTGTAACCCTTTATTCACCTGCAGAAACCTTTACCTCCTTTCTGCTGCAACATTCACCAAACTCAATGGTTTTCCTCATTTTAGCTTATGTCTGTGCTCTTCATCCATATCCTTATGACATCAGTCAGAGACGGTTTGTATGTGCTGCAGCAGGACATAATCGCTGTATGTGTTGTACCTAGGACTGTACAATATACAACTCTGCATGATTATATAAACACATGACTGAAACACACAGAGCTGCAGTATGAACATAATGTCAGATATATAGAAGATGCTGTTCTTTCTTGATAATTGACAATTTTTTATTTCTGTTCTTTCAGACTTTCCTATACAATGAGCTGTACATATATAATATTAGGAAGGACAGCTGGTGTAAGCTTGACATCCCGAACCCTCCTCCACGGCGGTGTGCACATCAGGTAAGTACCTGGTGGGTGTTGCCCTTTTATTTTCTGTTGCATACCGTATTAAAGGTTTGTGCATTACAGTTTCCTGTGTTATCTACGTACACTTTGTGGATTGCAACAATGTTCAGCCCGTCGTGTTGTTAGCACTGAAACCAGTGGGTCCCAAACTGGGTGCCTCGGGGGATTTGCAGGGGTGCACTGGGTTGATGGTCCAGGACCAATTCAAATTATTTATAGTCAATGTAATAGGCAAAGCCAGTGCTCGTGGCTTCCAATAATACATTTTGTGGACAATCAGAACCAAATCCTGTTCCTCACCGCAGGGGCAAACGCAGGATTTATAGAGGGAGGTTTCCAAATGCAATCCACAATCTGCCACTCTGTGGAACACCAGAGCAAGTGCGGGAGTCTGGAGAAGTCTTGGTCTTTTTATACACTGGATAGTGTATGAAATACATTATTATTAATTAACACTATAGTTGGTCTACAGTATAGGCTGTATCAAACATATTTAACTAATATAAATGATGAAAGTGGTCAAGAAAAGGTTAAACATCCCATAAAAAATAAATAATTACATAAATATAATAGAATCAGGAGGAGACAGAACTGTACTTTCTGAGCACACATTCTCCCGTTTCATGGTAAGGCTCCTGTCTCTTCTTCCTGGTAGCTACTCTATGGTCCAGCGCTTTGCCTGAGCACTCAGATCCACACACACAGCAAACTTTGTAGAAGAAGCTGCTATAGTGGGTATGGGCAGCAGCTCAACTCTGTCCCTTAAACTGCATGTTGCCGCAGTTCTAGTAATCCTATTATATGCTATTGTGTTCAAAATTTGAGCCACTATGCACCACGTAACTGAACCTAAGGATGACATATAAACACAATTTCCGTAAATATTTTTCTGAATTTTACAATAAGAAACTATTTTACAATAAGAAACTAGGGGTGCCGTGAAAAAAATTCTGTTACTCTAGGGCACCGTGATGCCAAAAAGTTGGGAACCACTGACTGAGGGTACGGTTTCTGGATGTCCCTATAAATCTCATGATTGTCACAGTGGAGCTGGAAAAGATTTTTCTTGGTATTCCAGATAGTAGTTTGTTTTTTTCAATTTAAGATAATCACTAAGCAGTAATAAAAATGAGAAGTGAGCCAGCGGAGAAGTTGCCCATGGCAACCAATCAGCTGCTCTGTATACGTTTTAGTATGCAAATTATAAATGTTTCATCAATGCTGATTGGTTGCCATGGGTAACTTCTCCACTGGCTCACTCCTCCACTTTTAGCACTGCTTAATACATGCCCCCCCTCCCCCCCCCCCCCCTTAGTACACACCCCTCTGCCTGTCGGGTAATTAGTATGAGCAATCCCACTTGGGTCAGTGCATAGAAATCTGCAGAAAATACGTATTACTAGTGTAACAATTTATACCCATACGCTTTAAATTACCCTGCAGCTTTCACTCTGTCGACACAATTTTTTTTGCCGGCTGAAGTAATATTTCAGGGATAATAATTATAAATAAAAAAAATCTATAGAGCTACTTGCAATGTTTTTATATAGGCTCAACACTGTGACACTGCCAGCCACACGCAGCCCGTGTGAAGGCATTCCTGTCTTGCGCTAAAAACATGTGCCCCACCTCTCGCTCGCCCTTCTCTTTCTCTTCTCCAGGCGGGCTGGCTTTGCGTTGTAGGCAGACATTTGTTTAGTTGGAGGGAGGGTGACAGACCTCCAGCTGCGCAGACAAATCCACAGACATCAGTGCGTTCCTATTAGACAGTGTTTTCATATTTCCGCAACACACGGAGTTACTGCGCTCTAACGAGAAGAGCGACGTTTCCCGTGGCATGGTGATGCTTCTCTGCAGTCTCATTGGTGCATAAAAGAAGATTTGTGCGATACGCGGATTGGTGTCACGTTTTTAGCTGCCGTGGTTTATATGAGCTTATTGGGCTGCAGATCTCTGTGTCCCGAATCACTTCAGCTTGAAGGGGTTAAGTCTCTTGCTGCTCACCTGACACCACCAGAGCCGGATTGCGGTTCAGCCCCCGCGAGCGAGCATGCCGGTTAGCCTTTTAGCCAGTCAATAGGAGTATTGATTATACTGGTACAAGAGACTGTTACTGGATCCTCGCACATTGCAACCCCTCCTATCTCCTGCATTATATGAGCCGGGATCCATTTATCACACCCATGGGCTGATAAATAGACTGGGGCTTCTCTTCCCCTCCCTGCATGGCAGGGATGGGGGGGGGATGGGGGGGGGGACACGTACTGGTTTATTAGCAGGAGGGTGGTGATGAATAATCCCTGCTCTATATCATGCACTCCAGGCTGTAAGTGCTGCCTTTTTAAATATTAACGTGAAGTTCGGCTGGGGCCCTGGCGGTAATGCAATCTGAGATTATTGTATGTAGTGCGAGTTATATGTGGTGAGCCTGAACCAGGGCTCGTTCTAAGGGAGCAGTTACATGCGCCACTCCCCGCCGGTAGCGCAGCCCCTCCCCCGGTGTATATGCGTGGATTCACCTCTGCCCACCTCTCCAGCCTCTGCCCACCTCTCCAGCCACTTGCTTTATTGCTCTTTGTTTTGTAGATATTCAGAATTCTTTATTATAGTGTTGCAATCTAATTTTTGTTCCTGGCAAATGGCATCCATGGATCTATTATGTGCAATGTGCTGCAGAGGTGACTCTAGCGCCACAATGTACAGGATACGCGCAAGGAAGAAATAAACCATTGAGTCTTGTGTGCAAAAGTCCCAGAGAATCTCTGCACCCAGCTCCTTATTCCTATAGGCCGATTCTGAGCTGCGCACAGGGTACAAATGTGGACCAGTCATCCGCAAACTACATGTGCCGTAGAAAACCACCGCTAACGGCACATGTTGTGCACCATACATGCGTGTGCGGACGGACTGATCCGTCTATTGACTGACCACGCAATCTATGAGACCGGTGTTTCTGGGAGGCGGCCGTGCAGTTGCACGGAACCGTTACGTCTCGTCAGAGTGGCGTGGCCGAGGGAAGCAACTTTCACGCTCATACGCAGCGTGCGGCTGGAGATGGGAGGCGCCTTGAGTCCTATTGAAGAAAGAACGCTATATAAATAAAATTATAATTATTATTATTATATAAATATGAGCTCAATCAAAAGAGAGCGTCAGAGATGACAAAACTAATTAGAAGTCAGTGGGATGGATAGCTATGTAAAACGCAGAGATCCTGAGCGCTGAGGACGGTATCAGTCAAGAGGTGAGTGGGATACACCCTGCCTCCGGGATTCTGAGGATCATTCTCCACCTTCCTGAGATTGGTAATAAAATTTGCATTTGGAAAATATATTTGTTTCTCTGACGTCCTAGTGGATGCTGGGAACTCCGTAAGGACCATGGGGAATAGCGGCTCCGCAGGAGACTGGGCACAACTAAAAGAAAGCTTTTAGACTACCTGGTATGCACTGGCTCCTCCCACTATGACCCTCCTCCAGACCTCAGTTAGATTTCTGTGCCCGGCTGAGCTGGATGCACACTAGGGGCTCTCCTGAGCTCCTAGAAAGAAAGTTTATTTTAGGTTTTTTATTTTACAGTGAGACCTGCTGGCAACAGGCTCACTGCAGCGAGGGACTAAGGGGAGAAGAAGCGAACCTACCTGCTTGCAGCTAGCTTGGGCTTCTTAGGCTACTGGACACCATTAGCTCCAGAGGGATCGACCGCATGGAATTGGCCTTGGTGTTCGTTCCCGGAGCCGCGCCGTCGTCCCCCTTACAGAGCCAGAAGCAAGAAGAGGTCCGGAAAATCGGCGGCAGAAGACATCAGTCTTCACCAAGGTAGCGCACAGCACTGCAGCTGTGCGCCATTGCTCCTCATGCACACTTCACACTCCGGTCACTGAGGGTGCAGGGCGCTGGGGGGGGCGCCCTGAGCAGGAATATAAACACCTTGGCTGGCAAATATATCACAATAAATAGCCCCAGAGGCTATATATGTGATAAATACCCCTGCCAGAATCCATAAAAAAGCGGGAGAAAAGTCCGCGAAAAAGGGGCGGAGCTATCTCCCTCAGCACACTGGCGCCATTTTCTCTTCACAGTGCAGCTGGAAGACAGCTCCCCAGGCTCTCCCCTGTAGTTTGCAGGCTCAAAGGGTTAAAAAGAGAGGGGGGGCACTAAATTTAGGCGCAATATTGTATATACAAGCAGCTATTGGGAAAAATTCACTCAATATAGTGTTAATCCCTAAATTATATAGCGCTCTGGTGTGTGCTGGCATACTCTCTCTCTGTCTCCCCAAAGGGCTGTGTGGGGTCCTGTCCTCAGTCAGAGCATTCCATGTGTGTGTGCGGTGTGTCGGTACGGCTGTGTCGACACGTTGGATGAGGAGGCTTATGTGATGGCAGAGCAGATGCCGATAAATGTGATGTCGCCCCCTGTGGGGCCGACACCAGAGTGGATGGATAGGTGGAAGGTATAAACCGACAGTGTCAACTCCTTACATAAAAGGCTGGATGACGTAACAGCTATGGGACAGCCGGCTTCTCAGCCTGCGCCTGCCCAGGCGTCTCAAAGGCCATCAGGGGCTCAAAAACGCCCGCTCCCTCAGATGGCAGACACAGATGTCGACACGGAGTCTGACTCCAGTGTCGACGAGGTTGAGACATATACACAATCCACTAGGAACATCTGTTACATGATCCCGGCAATAAATAATGTGTTACACATTTCTGACATTGACCCAAGTACCACTAAAAAAGGGTTTTATGTTTGGGGAGAAAAAGCAGGCAGTGTTTTGTTCCCCCATCAAATGAGTGAATGAAGTGTGAAAAAGCGTGGGTTCCCCCGATAAGAAACTGGTAATTTCTAAAAAGTTACTGATGGCGTACCCTTTCCCGCCAGAGGATAAGTTACGCTGGGAGATATCCCCTAGGGTGGATAAGGCGCTCACACGTTTGCCAAAAAAGGTGGCACTGCCGTCTTAGGATACGGCCACTTTGAAGGTACCTGCTGATAAAAAGCAGGAGGCTATCCTGAAGTCTGTATTTACACACTCAGGTACTAGACTGAGACCTGCAGATAGTGCTGCTGCAGCGTGGTCTGTAACCCTGTCAAACAGGGATACTATTTTGCGAACATAAGACGTCATCTTATATATGAGGGATGCACAGAGGGATATTTTGCCGGCTGGCATCCAGAATTAATGCAATGTCCATTCTGTCAGGAGGGTATTAGAGACCCGACACTGGACAGGTGATGCTGACTTTAAAAGGCACATAGAGCCTTATAAGGGTGAGGAATTGTTTGGGGATGGTCTCTGGGACCTCGTATCCACAGCAACAGCTGGGAAGAATTTTTTTTACCTCAGGTTTCCTCACAGCCTAAGAAAGCACTGTATTATCAGGTACAGTCCTTTCGGCTTCAGAAAAGCAAGCGGGTCAAAGGCGCTTCCTTTCTGCACAGAGACGAGGGAAGAGGGAAAAAGCTGCACCAGTCAGCCAGTTCCCAGAATCAAAATTCTTCCCCCGCTTCCTCTGAGTCCACCGCATGATGCGGGGGCTCCACAGGCGTAGCCAGGTACGGTGGGGGGCCGCCTCAAAAATTTCAGCGATCAGTGGGCTCGCTCGCAGGTGGATCCCTGGAGCCTTCAAGTAGTATCTCAGGGGTACAAGCTGGAATTCGAGGCGTCTCCCCCCCGCCGTTTCCTCAAATCTGCCTTGCCGACAACTCCCTCAGGCAGGGAGGCTGTGCTAGAGGCAATTCACAAGCTGTATTCTCAGCAGGTGATAATCAAGGTGCCCCTACTTCAACAAGGACGGGGTTACTATTCCACACTGTTTGTGGTACCGAAACCGGACGGTTCGGTGAGACCCATTTTAAATTTGAAATCCTTGAACACATACATAAAAAAATTCAAGTTCAAGATGGAATCGCTCAGGGCGTTATTGCAAGCCTGGAGGAGGGGGATTACATGGTATCCCTGGACATCAAGGATGCTTACCTACATGTCCCCATTTACCATCCTCACCAGGAGTACCTCAGATTTGTGGTACAGGATTGCCATTACCAATTCCAAACACTGCTGTTTGGACTGTCCACGGCACCGAGGGTCTTTACCAAGGTAATGGCAGAAATGATGATACTCCTTCGAAAAAAGGGAGTTTTAATTATCCGGTACTTGGACGATCTCCTTATAAAGGCGAGGTCCAAGGAGCAGTTGTTGGTCGGAGTAGCACTATCTCGGGAAGTGCTACAACAGCACGGATGGATTCTATACATTCCAAAGTCACAGCTGGTTCCTACCACACGCCTACTGTTCCTGGGGATGGTTCTGGACACAGAACAGAAAAAAGTGTTTCTCCCGCAGGAGAAAGCCAAGGAGCTGTCATCTCTAGTCAGAGACCTCCTGAAACCAAAACAGGTATCGGTGCATCACTGCACACGAGTCCTGGGAAAAATGGTAGCTTCTTACGAAGCAAAATTCCATTCGGCAGGTTCCATGCAAGAACCTTTCAGCGGGACCTCTTGGACAAGTGGTCGGGATCGCATCTTCAGATGCATCGGCTGATACCCTGGGTCCTTGGAGACAGGGTTATCTCTACTGTCGTGGCTGCAGAGTGCTCATCTTCAAGAGGGCCGCAGATTCGGCATACAGGACTGGGTCCTGGTAACCACGGATGCCAGCCTTCGAGGCTGGGGGGCAGTCACACAGGGAAGAAATTTTACAAGGACTTTGGTCAAGTCAGGAGTCGTCCCTACACATAAATATTCTGGAACTGAGGGCCATTTACAATGCCCTAAGTCTGGCAAGGCCTCTGCTTCAAAACCAGCCGGTACTGATCCAATCAGACAACATCACGGCAGTCGCCCTTGTAAACCGACAGGGCGGCACAAGAAGCAGGATGGCGATGGCAGAAGCCACAAGGATTCTCCGATGGGCGGAGAATCACGTCTTAGCACTGTCAGCAGTGTTCATTCCGGGAGTGGACAACTGGGAAGCAGACTTCCTCAGCAGACATGACCTACACCCGGGAGAGTGGGGACTTCATCCAGAAGTCTTCCAACTGTTGGTAAACCGTTGGGAAAGGCCACAGGTGGACATGATGGCGTCCCGCCTAAACAAAAAACTAGCTATTGCGCCAGGTCAAGGGACCCTCAGGCAATAGCTGTAGTGACACCGTGGGTGTACCAGTCGGTTATGTATTCCCTCCTCTGCCTCTCATACCAAAGGTACTGAGAATAATAAGAAAACGAGGAGTAAGAACGATACTCGTGGTTCCGGATGGGCCAAGCAGAGCTTGGTACCCAGAACTTCAAGAAATGATATCAGAGGACCCATGGCCTCTACCGCTCAGACAGGATCTGCTACAGCAGGGGCCCTGTCTGTTCCAAGACTTACCGCGGCTGCGTTTGACGGCATGGCGGTTGAATTCCGGATCCTAAAGGAAAAAGGCATTCCGGAGGAAGTCATTCCTACGCTGATAAAAGCCAGGAAAGAAGTAACCGCAAACCATTATCACCGTATTTGGCAAAAATATGTTGCGTGGTGTGAGGCCAGGAAGGCCCCAACAGAGGAATTTCAGCTGGGTCGTTTTCTGCACTTCCTACAGTCAGGAGTGACTATGGGCCTAAACTTGGGTTCCATTAAGGTCCAGATTTCGGCTCTGTCGATTTTCTTCCAGAAAGAACTGGCTTCACTGCCTGGAGTTCAGACATTTGTAAAGGGAGTGCTACATATTCAGCCCCCTTTTGTGCCTCCTGTGGCACCTTGGGATCTCAACGTGGTGTTGTTTCCTAAAATCACATTGGTTTGAGCCACTTAAAACTGTGGATTTGAAATATCTCACGTGGAAAGTGGTCATGTTATTGGCCTTGGCTTCGGCCAGGCGTGTGTCAGAATTGGCGGCTTTGTCATGTAAAAGCCCTTATCTGATTTTCCATATGGATAGGGCAGAATTGAGGACTCGTCCCCAGTTTCTCCCTAAGGTGGTATCAGCTTTTCACTTAAACCAACCTATTGTAGTGCCTGCGGCTACTAGGGACTTGGAAGATTCCAAGTTACTGGACGTAGTCAGGGCCTTAAAAATTTATATTTCCAGGACGGCTGGAGTCAGGAAAACTGACTCGCTTTTTATCCTGTAGGCACCCAACAAAATAGGTGCTCCTGCTTCTAAGCAGACTATTGCTCGCTGAATTTGTAGCACAATTCAGCTGGAGCATTCTGCTGCTGGATTGCCACATCCTAAATCAGTAAAAGCCCATTCCACGAGGAAAGTGGGCTCATCTTGGGCGGCTGCCCGAGGGGTCTCGGCTTTATAACTTTGCCGAGCTGCAACTTGGTCAGGGGCAAACACGTTTGCAAAATTCTACAAATTTGATACCCTGGCTGAGGAGGACCTTGAGTTCTCTCATTCGGTGCTGCAGAGTCATCCGCACTCTCCCGCCCGTTTGGGAGCTTTGGTATAATCCCCATGGTCCTTTACGGAGTTCCCAGCATCCACTAGGACGTTAGAGAAAATAAGAATTTACTCACCGGTAATTCTATTTCTCGTAGTCCGTAGTGGATGCTGGGCGCCCATCCCAAGTGCGGATTGTCTGCAATACTTGTAAATAGTTATTGTTAACTAAAGGGTTATTGTTGAGCCATCTGTTGAGAGGCTCAGTTGTTTTCATACTGTCAAACTGGATATAGTATCACGAGTTGTACGGTGTGATTGGTGTGGCTGGTAAGAGTCTTACCCGGGATTCTAAATCCTTCCTTATTATGTCTGCTCGTCCGGGCACAGTGTCCTAACTGAGGCTTGGAGGAGGGTCATAGTGGGAGGAGCCAGTGCACACCAGGTAGTCATAAATCTTTCTAGAGTGCCCAGCCTCCTTCGGAGCCCGCTATTCCCCATTAACAAAGCTAAATATTTATCTTGTTAAAAACACGTTAAAGGTTAAAGAACACTGTACGCTGTTTGCTTAAGAAGTACCGTAATGGTACGCTATCTACGTAGCGATCGCTCAGCCGTAGGCGAGACGCTCAAGCGTCACGTTCGCTCACGGCCCAGTGATCACAGGACACGTTATTGGTTATGTCTAGGGTAATGATTCGCTATGGCGTAGCTTACGCTCGAGACCACGAGGAGGTCACCAGCGATGCAGACGCTCACAACACTATACCTTTATATTTAAACCTTTTAACAATGTAATGCGCTATATACCTTAATGTGAATACAGGGTGTAAGTGCAACCTTGTGTAACCTGACTAACTACAAAGCTGATTGAGCGTCACCGACGCTCAAGTGAACACTTAACACAATAGAAAATACACAGATACTGGATTAGGGTTCCAAAGCCTATTATCTGTATTATATCTAGTATACTTGTAAAAGAGTAACACAGTACAAATGATACACTACAATATAACAAAGACTTCCTAACCAAACACCTAACTAAAGGATAAACTACAATACTATCCTGGTCTAATACAATACAATACAATACAATACTATAAAAGTTTTAGTCTAGGGGAGATATGAGAGAGAGAGAAATAGACACAGAGAGAGAGAGAGAGAGAGAGAGATTGGCTCACAGAAAGACAATGATTACAGAGAAGCTTACACATGAGGAACAATCGCTGCGCAGTCAGTCAATGCTGAGAATCTTTGTTTAGAAAGTACTTGAGCTTACCCATGCTGCCTGTCCCTATATACACAACACCCAGCAACACAATTGTCCCTACAATGCCGCATGGGGCAGAAGCTAGACTCCATTTTGGGAAACCTCCTCTTGATTCCAAAGACCACACCACATGGCTGAAAGGGGGAGGGGAAGACATCCAGCAGCAGCCATTTTAGGTTTGCAGGTCCAAACACATGGCACTCCTACTACACCACAATCACATAGCAGAAAACACAAGACTCCATTTTCTTCCAAAATGTCCAAGCCTCAAAACAATGCATATGTTCTGATTTTACAATTCCAAACCATCTAAAACACCTTTCACAATGTAATCCAACTTCCTAGAACCATCTCATAATTTCACATCCCAAACAACTTCAGTATCTCAATAACCAGAGCATATTCATCACAAGACCAGATCACAATGTAACCACACATCTCAGCCTGCCATTGCCACAAGCACATGCCCAAACGCAACTGCATGGTGGTATTTATGATTAACAAGATATATTATAACAAACCAGCACAATCTATTCTAAATCACCATAGGCAAACAAACACCACAAATGCTATGCTACCGGTTGTCTAATGTCCCAGCTACCATCACAGATTCCACAGAGTATTCAGCACAAACAAGTTACCATCACACGGCTGCGCAAGCCTCACCATCCCCAGCCATTTGTTTCTCCAAACCAACCACTCTATGCTTACCCATCTTTCCACAACTACCCCACCACAAAGCACACATTTAACTACTCTATGCCAAATCAGCCATGAGATATTGATTTTATGATACTTAGCCTTTGTTTCCTGGAGGATGTCCTGGGGATGTAGCCTCCATGCTGCTGGGTGCCAGGTAGCTGTGTGTGTCTGTGTAGCTACATTACATCTGTTCTCTGAGGCCACACCTGACCACTACCTTCCTGTTTGACCAGTCCCTGGGGGAGGGGTCTTTCTTTCTCTCCTTTGTATATGTTAATCAGGTTCAGCCCTGAAAACTTAGTTGATCATCCATTGTTCCCAACAAAGCTGATCTTAACTTTTATACATATAATCATATCTATCCGCTGCAATGTCCCACGACAACACAATAGGTCTCAAACTAAACCACACCTTATTCTGCTTGCTTCAATACCAAACATGATGTGTTTATCTGGTTCGGTTCGAATGATACACATCCATGACATTAATTCATCAGCCAATTCTAAATCTCCATAATGTCTGGTGCTTGACATTATTATAACCATGTACTGTATGAAACAAGTGCCGAATCCATCTCAGTGCCATGTCCGAGCAAATGCGTGTGTTTCCATATATTGCTGTGCTCGCTGCGCATATTTGCAAGTATAGCGACTTATATGTGTGCAGTTTATATGGTCTCTCTATGTAATATTTTTGACTTTGACAGTCCACCCTTTGGCAGTCACCAATAACTGCCACTTCCTAAAACATTTCAAAAAGAGAAAAATATATGTCAGGGGTTAATACATTTCCATGGTTGGGTAAGGGAGGAGAGAGGAGAAGGTGTGAAGAGGGTATGACCTAGTGAGATAGCAGAAGCATGTGTGTATGAATCCATGTTTGGGGGGTCATGTATCATCGTGCCGTACGTGTGGTAAATCAAGCTTCGAGGTATTGCGAAGTATACATTTGAATTCCTTCTTATCCCGTACTAAGGGTCTGTGGATGGGCTGTCAAACTCTACCGAGCTCATTTCGGCTGTGGTTGCAACAAAATGGGGACGCACATTTTAGTTGATGATACATGAATGGGGGAGGTATGTGGTTGCTGATATCTGTGCCTGTATTCCCTATCGTCTATGTGTGTTATTACCTGAGGGTTGTAGAGATGAAGATAAAGAACACTTATGGAAAATGCAATGATATTCTATGTCAGGGAAATGTACATCTGTCGATTGAGGTCTTGATTGGTGTCGGTTGATTGGAGTCTTCTTCTTTGTGCTTTTGCTCATAAGTCGTGAGTAAAGCAAACAACGTCCATGGATTTACAAAAAAATGTTGGGCTAGCGTGATTTTAAAGTTCCTAGGGAAACTGGGGTACCCATGGCATTGTCCATCAAAATCTTGTATATCAGGCCGTCTGCTCTCCTTCTCCCATCTTTCCGTTGTCGGCACCTTGACTCATCAAATCCTTCGTCTAAGTGGATCTTTGTACCTCGGAGGAAAAACATAGAAATGGGTGAAAGACGGACCGTATACTCATTACATCATCACGTCATGGTTTCTAGCATTGGGTCATAAATCAAATCCAGGTTAATTACAGTTTCCTCACTCCTCAAGCTCATCACTTTTGTACTTTGTTTGCACCTCATCAAAGCCTGCCCGCATCTAAATATCAATCCAATAGATATAACAACACCTAAGATACACAGGAGAAACTTTCCAACATCCATTATGACTCCTTGAGCCCACTCTCCCAAACCGGAGAACCAATTTCGCGGGTTCAACCATGACACCCAACCAGTCAGCTCATTACCTACAGCAGCAAGGGTGAGATTGTGTTTTCGACGAAATTCCCATTTTAATTGCAGAATATCATCCATCTTTTGGTCTATGACCTCTACCGGATCCTCGGTGCTATTTGTGATATACGTGCAACACTTTATGCCGTACTGTGTTGCCAATGTAACACAATATCCGCCTGTTACTGCTGTAAGGTAATTAAGAACCATCCTATGCTGAACTAGTTCTGTTTTGTAAGCTTGGAGTTCTCTTCCAGTGTATCTAAACGTGTCATCATACATTTCAGTGATATTATCTAACAAATTGGCGAGTGCGGAAATGTATTTATAATTCATCACTCCTCGAGCGGTACGAGTGAAATCTAACGCTACCAGAACCTGAATCCCGGTGGATTCATGGATAAGATCAGAGGCCGGATGCTCTAACCTTTCTGACAGTTGTCTTTTAACAAGGTGCTCGTAGTGAGTGTGAGTATAAGGAGCTTGGGCACCACGGTGTATGTCCTTCATTTTGTCATGTGTAAAAGTCATCACTTCAGGCAATACTTTTCCAATATAACACAATCCTTCAGAGTTTGGGGCAAGCCACTTGTACGCCTTTCTCCCGCATATGAAATATGCATCATCGGGGAGAACATATGGGACGGAGAAGGACATGACCATGTTACAAACCTTCCAGGTGAAATCTCCTGACCCTAATTCTTCCATCTGCTTAATGCACGTATCAGTTTGTACGATATGTGCACAGTATCCTGGTGATACCTCTCCAACTCTAGTAATCCTACTTCCTAAGGTATATCTATACCGGAAAGATTTTCCTCTACTGGCTATGTGGCGTACGAGCTCTGTATCTGTAGGCATTCTATCTGCTCTGTGTGAAAAGGTCATGGTAAGGTTGCTCCATGACACTTCCCAATTTCCCGGTTTTCTAGGATTGGAGATGTTAAAACATATGAGGGACCTATCCACATGGTATTGGTGGAGCTTCAAACTAGGAGGGCTGGAGATGTTAAACCTCCGGTCCACCGGTCTCCCACCACTTAGCTCAAGTACCTCCCCTAACGTTAAAGGAAATGGTACTAGCCCTGATTTGCTGTGACCCTGAGGTACTTGAGAGCATACCCAACAATCGGTCTTGTTTAATACGTTACCCACTAGAGAGTGATAGTCACTCAATGGATGCCGGTCCATATGGATATTAAAACTAGATTGGCATTTCTTTATGCATCCATCTTCAACCAGATTATCACAGAGCCTACAGATACAATTTTCTTTTTTTTTTTTGAACTAACAATCCTTCACAATTGTTTACAAATAACATGGTTGTTAGATCGTGCCCGGTACTCGCCTTTGCTTGGTGATTGAGTTGCTATTGGAAATTTACACCTCCGTCTCAGTCATCAGGACCTTTCTGGATCCTTTCTCGACCTCACTGGTACTCTCACCGAAACAGACTGCTCTGGTCAACATCATGGTTAACGGGAAAAATCCATATCACAGTCTCTTGGGGCAAGTCCATCTTACAGGAGGAGAAAAGAAGAAATTTGTAAATGGGGTATAAGAAAATCAGTTTGAGGGGGAGAGAACTCGTTACGATAATAAGTTCTCTCGTCTTGTCGTTCTTCTTGTTCTGCTGTCCTCTCAAAAGGTGCTGTCTCTTCAGTCTTCAAAAACGATCATTCTGGTGATGCAATATTCCTTCCTAACCGACGATCTTTCTGTAAGGAGCAAAAATCTGGCATTACCATTGGTCCAACTGAGGGGTGACATACCATCTTTAAACCATGGAAACATGAGTGAGAAGAGAGAGACAACAAAAAAACAAAAGAGATAGAGAACAATTCATGTGCATATATACATTACATAACTCGACAATAACCACCAATGAGAAAAGAGAAACAAAACATTTTTAAACATTGTCAACATTAAGAAAACATTGTTAGCATTAGAAAAACATTGTCAGACTTATTAGGCTGTCATATCTATGTGTCTACTGGTCTCCTTGAGCAGTCCCTCCCCACCAGCACCTGCATTACTCCACTGTCTGTATCTGGCCAGAAATACATTGTGGCGGAGGTCATGCTGGGGTTTGGTAGACTTCTGCAAGGACCAAGTGGGTATGCAATGTGTGAATTCTTACCACTACTCATCAGAGATGGGGATAGAGAGAGAGAGAAAAAAAAACATTTCACAGATACATTTACAACGTTTCACCTGGTCATTCCTGTGTCTTCAGGGAATGACCTCCCAATTTATTAACCGTTACCTCAGGCTTACCATCAGTCCTAATGATCACCTTTCCTGACTATATATTATGGGTGTGGCCCAAAATTCTTCCTATATGATCCCTGCTTGTAATTTGGTGTGTCATAACTTTTGCTCATTTTCATGTCTAGGGGGTCTGATTTTATGTGGGCTGTTGCAGTTACTGGCATAATGCCCTTCTCTTTTGCACAGATCACAAATCCTTAAGTTCCTCCATGTGCCAATGGCCTGGGGTTTTTGTTGATTTGATGCCTCCTCAAACGCTTGGATGCTCATCACCATCAACCGCTTTCCCTGCACCTACCTGATTCCTTGGATACCATGATTATGTCGTTGTCTAGGGAGTTGATATACCTTCTGTGAATCTTTGATCATACAGTTAGATCTTTCCTAGGATCTGGGTAATCAGACATGATTGATCTCAATTCTGTCCGGGACCAGGGATGGCGCATTGCACTGTCCTTGACGGGAATGGTTCCCTGATCATCAGTCTTCCCATTGGGGACTGTGATCACCCTGACAGGACTAAACTCAATTACATCACCTTGTTTTGGTCTTACAATATGGGGTACATTTGTTTGTGCGTGATATAAAACATTGTACGTACCTGTGGACACGACCTCACCTGACCCTCCGTTAGGGGGTTTGATTATTGCCTTTACCAATTTGGTCGTGTCCACCTGGATGTCTTGTAGGATGGCTTCTGGAAGAGGTGCCGACATCGTTCTGGGCTCACTTTCTTGTTGGTAATCCTGAGGGAAGTTTAACATGGGGTGCGACTTGCACAGGTTAACATTTGTAATTTTTACACTTTCATTTTCATAAACATTATTACATTTAACACTTTCATTCTTAATACAGTTACTAAGTGCATTTTTATCGTACAACATTGTGCCATTTCCCTGCAACCATAATCCTCTTCAATGCCATGTCTCTCCTCTCAAGATGAAAGTTAGATATGTAAGTTACATTTCTTTGCATTTCACTTTCCTGTTGCCATAACTGCAAACAATCATCATGTTTAACTCGTTGTTTCCAGGATTTTATGAGACTGATCCTTTGCCTTAAATTATGCAACACCTCTGAGTCAAAACTACCTATCCCGGGAAATGGTGCCTTATCCCCCGCAGTCATTCGTGTCCATTCATCACAAAAGGTCTCAGTGTGGGGACCATATTTCCCCCACATTACTAACCGAGCAGACCCTCGGGGTCTGCAAGCCTCTGGAGTCTGAATCCTGACCTCCGACCGTCTCTGTGTTGTGCACTTGGCTGCCATTGTGGACCTTTTTAACACAGAAAAACTTCCTAAAATGCACCAAACACAGAACTTCGTTGGAAATCCTTAAAGCTCTTCCACTGAACTTCTTCTGCTCCGGGTATCCCCGTTCCGCCTTCTAGCAGACACGTGTAGCCGTTGCAGGCCCTATCTCTAGAGATTTTCCTGAGAAAATTCCCTTCCTTTTTCTTTACACAAATCACGCTTGCATGTGCTCCCTACAACACGTATGAGGGCAAGATTTACGCATGGATATACGACCTCATATCACGTTGTGTTATTGGTCACACATACAACCGTGCGGTCCAATCGTACCACTTATAGACACTTGTTGCCCATAAATGGTAGGATCATTGGAGTCTCCCTACTGTGCTCCAAAACAGCCAGAGCGTAATACAACGAAAACTTTATCACACTCTGTTGCACGTTTTCACTCAGATCGTGCTCATCACGTTCCACATAGATCACACAGATCACAAAGTCCACAAAGCGGAATTCAATACCGTTTTATCACATAGATCACAAAGTCCACAAAGCGGGATTCAATACACTCATACCGTTTTCAACCCACTATCATTCTTATAGTTTTCTGATCAGAAAAATCATTTCCCGTAGTCTGATAGCTCTCCCCAGAGGCGTTACAGTAAAGTAAGGTATTTAAACTAAATTTTGGAAACTGAACAAATGTGTGCTATTGTCTTGTGGCTTCTGTATCGCCTTACTATAAGCGATATTTCACTATATAAACGCTTACCAAACACCACACAGTATCTTCTATGCTGTGTGCTTGGTTTTTTTTTTTTCAGTTACTCCCTTACCTTTTTTTTTTTTTTTTAAATAGCAGCAAATTTTCTCAGCACGTTATCAATGCAAATGGCAAACAGGAAGGTGAGATATGTGAAAGTACACAGATGAAAATGCAATTCTAAATTAATCTAATAACATACATTGATGTAAGCACAGACATATAGACATTACATATATGTACTAATCACTTATTACATATATGAGACCTTATTCAGTGCTTCCAATTTGCATACGAATGTGCTTTCAAACTATCTGCGAATGCAATCTCCTTCACTGCTGGGAGAGAAAAAAAAACAAACCAGTCACACAAGTTCATTTGCATTTCAATGGCCCATCTCACAACTAGCAGAGAATCCTAGAATCTTGGAGGTGAGAGGGGAAAAAGAAAAAAAACACAACAAAAAACAAAACAACATTTTTCATTAAGCCCTATCTGAACTATTTATAATTGACTATGACACTGGTTAAATAAATGCATTGGTAACTCATAAATGGTGATTTTTTTTTTTTTTTTTACAATGGATGGCTGATTATTTCCTGAGTCAACTGAAAAGCAGCCGTTCAAAAAAAATAACATTTGACCTTCCCAAAATGGCCGCTGCTCCCCCCCTTCCACCTCCATGAGGGTCACACAAAATGGTGGACAGACCATGCGGCCTCTCCTGCCATAAAGAAAATCACCATGCTAGTTCCCAAAGTAACTTTTAAATGTACTTTTAAACCTACTTAAACAGATAAACAATCTAATCTTAATCAAACACGATATGATCCATTTGAACCTGGTTTTGCGACAATAAAAATACATTTTAGCATCTTAAATATTATGAGAAACGCCTTGTCCCTTAAAATTTCCTATCAGCGTCTTACTGATACCACAATACATTAACGTGGGTGTTTTTTTTGTTTTTGTTTTTTTTTTTCAGCATTTTGCGAGATGTCCATCATTAGCCGGTCAATTACAGCCGCGTTTGTAATGTACAGTGCATCATTAAGATCGTGATATCGCGGACCAGAGCCCCCATCTAACAAAGCTAAATATTTATCTTGTTAAAAACACGTTAAAGGTTAAAGAACACTGTACGCTGTTTGCTTAAGAAGTACCGTAATGGTACGCTATCTACGTAGCGATCGCTCAGCCGTAGGCGAGACGCTCAAGCGTCACGTTCGCTCACGGCCCAGTGATCACAGGACACGTTATTGGTTATGTCTAGGGTAATGATTCGCTATGGCGTAGCTTACGCTCGAGACCACGAGGAGGTCACCAGCGATGCAGACGCTCACAACACTATACCTTTATATTTAAACCTTTTAACAATGTAATGCGCTATATACCTTAATGTGAATACAGGGTGTAAGTGCAACCTTGTGTAACCTGACTAACTACAAAGCTGATTGAGCGTCACCGACGCTCAAGTGAACACTTAACACAATAGAAAATACACAGATACTGGATTAGGGTTCCAAAGCCTATTATCTGTATTATATCTAGTATACTTGTAAAAGAGTAACACAGTACAAATGATACACTACAATATAACAAAGACTTCCTAACCAAACACCTAACTAAAGGATAAACTACAATACTATCCTGGTCTAATACAATACAATACAATACAATACTATAAAAGTTTTAGTCTAGGGGAGATATGAGAGAGAAGAGAAAATAGAGAGAGAGAAATAGACACAGAGAGAGAGAGAGAGAGAGAGAGAGATTGGCTCACAGAAAGACAATGATTACAGAGAAGCTTACACATGAGGAACAATCGCTGCGCAGTCAGTCAATGCTGAGAATCTTTGTTTAGAAAGTACTTGAGCTTACCCATGCTGCCTGTCCCTATATACACAACACCCAGCAACACAATTGTCCCTACAATGCCGCATGGGGCAGAAGCTAGACTCCATTTTGGGAAACCTCCTCTTGATTCCAAAGACCACACCACATGGCTGAAAGGGGGAGGGGAAGACATCCAGCAGCAGCCATTTTAGGTTTGCAGGTCCAAACACATGGCACTCCTACTACACCACAATCACATAGCAGAAAACACAAGACTCCATTTTCTTCCAAAATGTCCAAGCCTCAAAACAATGCATATGTTCTGATTTTACAATTCCAAACCATCTAAAACACCTTTCACAATGTAATCCAACTTCCTAGAACCATCTCATAATTTCACATCCCAAACAACTTCAGTATCTCAATAACCAGAGCATATTCATCACAAGACCAGATCACAATGTAACCACACATCTCAGCCTGCCATTGCCACAAGCACATGCCCAAACGCAACTGCATGGTGGTATTTATGATTAACAAGATATATTATAACAAACCAGCACAATCTATTCTAAATCACCATAGGCAAACAAACACCACAAATGCTATGCTACCGGTTGTCTAATGTCCCAGCTACCATCACAGATTCCACAGAGTATTCAGCACAAACAAGTTACCATCACACGGCTGCGCAAGCCTCACCATCCCCAGCCATTTGTTTCTCCAAACCAACCACTCTATGCTTACCCATCTTTCCACAACTACCCCACCACAAAGCACACATTTAACTACTCTATGCCAAATCAGCCATGAGATATTGATTTTATGATACTTAGCCTTTGTTTCCTGGAGGATGTCCTGGGGATGTAGCCTCCATGCTGCTGGGTGCCAGGTAGCTGTGTGTGTCTGTGTAGCTACATTACATCTGTTCTCTGAGGCCACACCTGACCACTACCTTCCTGTTTGACCAGTCCCTGGGGGAGGGGTCTTTCTTTCTCTCCTTTGTATATGTTAATCAGGTTCAGCCCTGAAAACTTAGTTGATCATCCATTGTTCCCAACAAAGCTGATCTTAACTTTTATACATATAATCATATCTATCCGCTGCAATGTCCCACGACAACACAATAGGTCTCAAACTAAACCACACCTTATTCTGCTTGCTTCAATACCAAACATGATGTGTTTATCTGGTTCGGTTCGAATGATACACATCCATGACATTAATTCATCAGCCAATTCTAAATCTCCATAATGTCTGGTGCTTGACATTATTATAACCATGTACTGTATGAAACAAGTGCCGAATCCATCTCAGTGCCATGTCCGAGCAAATGCGTGTGTTTCCATATATTGCTGTGCTCGCTGCGCATATTTGCAAGTATAGCGACTTATATGTGTGCAGTTTATATGGTCTCTCTATGTAATATTTTTGACTTTGACACCATGGTCCTTACGGAGTTCCCAGCATCCACTACGGACTACGAGAAATAGAATTACCGGTGAGTAAATTCTTATTTTTTCCCTCCATTTCTAATCTTTGATGTACCTGAACGGAAGTAAAAAAACTTAAAAGATGGAGCAAGCTACGCACATAATGACAAGAATCCTGGTCAATCAGCTGCGAGATTCCGCTGCTGAAATGCAGGCGCAGGAGGATGCCCGACTACAACGCTTTTTTGACAACGAGAAAGAGTTACAAAATTCATCAGAGAAAATAAGATTTTACTCACCGGTAAATCTATTTCTCGTAGTCCGTAGTGGATGCTGGGCGCCCATCCCAAGTGCGGATTGTCTGCAATACTTGTATGTAGTTATTGCCTAACTAAGGGTTATTGTTGAGCCATCTGTTGAGAGGCTCAGTTATATTTCATACTGTTAACTGGGTATAGTATCACGAGTTATACGGTGTGGCTGGTATGAGTCTTACCCGGGATTCAAAATCCTTCCTTATTGTGTCAGCTCTTCCGGGCACAGTATCCTAACTGAGGCTTGGAGGAGGGTCATAGTGGGAGGAGCCAGTGCACACCAGGTAGTCTAAAAGCTTTCTTTTAGTTGTGCCCAGTCTCCTGCGGAGCCGCTATTCCCCATGGTCCTTACGGAGTTCCCAGCATCCACTACGGACTACGAGAAATAGATTTACCGGTGAGTAAAATCTTATTTTTAATAGTCCTTTTTTTCTCTCATCCTATAAATCATTTTTCATCTGAAGCGCAAAGTTTCTGGACTGTCTGATTACCTGAAGTGGCTTATATAAATCAGTTCCCTGACAGGTGAAGGGGGAGGGGGAGGGGTGGGGGGGTGCTTCCATCTGCTATGTCTGCCTGGTGGTGTAGCATGCAACACATAGAGATGTATGCAGCTTCCTAGGAAGGCCTTGGCAGCTAAGCTGTTAACAGCACTGTGTTTCTCAAGGACATGGTAATGCTAGGGTAGAGATCCTGGCATACGCAGGGATTTCCTTCCTCCCCCTGTCACATGTGGAGAGTGAATGTGTGGGCGTCCTGATTGCCAAGCAGCAAGAAGTACTGTGGGCGTTGGGTGCCAAGACAGAGAGAGAACAAGGACTTCTGCCCTATCCGCTGTGAGCGCTGTGTACACGCTCGGGGCCTTCTGCCCTAACCGCTGTGAGCGCTGTGTACACGCGCGGGGCCTTCTGACCTATCCGCTGTGAGCGCTGTGTACACACGTGGGGCCTTCTGCCCTATCCGCTGTGAGCGCTGTATACATACTTTATTTTCCCTATTGCTTACTGTATTCCGTTTCCTACAGATGCTATCACGGACAAGCATTGACATCTGCGTGAGGGTATTGCCTATTTAACCACGCGGTCACGCGGCTAGTAATATTGGTATTAGACCATAGTTGACATTCGGCAGTAGAAGGCTCATGTCTTATCTGCCGTCATGTGAACACGGATCTCTGGATTAGACAAAAAAAAGACAGATCACATATTGTCCCAACATATTGTTCGTTCTTACACAGAAGTTATTTATTTTATTCCAAAGATAAGTCTCTTCCAATAATATCCTTCGATGATATAGATGAAAGAAAAAAAAGAAAAGGCAATAGTATAATACTGGTGTATTATATGCCACCACACACTTGTATAGTTGCCAATAAATAAGTCCCAGCAGACCTCCAGAAGATAAACTGCTCCCACAGACGGTAAGTCACCTACAGTAGATAAGATGAACACACAACCACAATAAATATAGACGCTTACATAAGCGTAGCAGACGTCTTCTTGGGCTTGTGTACTGCAACATCTACATGTGTGTGGTATCATGTATTCCACTATTGTGTTTTATTTCTCTTACGTCCTAGAGTATGCTGGGGTCCATATTAGTACCATGGGGTATAGACAGGTCCACCAGGAGCCATTGGCACTTTAAGATTTTATCAGTGTGGGCTGGCTCCTCCCTCTATGCCCCTCCTACCAGACTCAATTTTGAAAATGTGTCCGGAGGAGCCGGTCACAGCTAGGGGAGCTCTACAGAGCTTTCTTAGTAAAAGTTTATTTTAGATTTTTTTATTTTACAGGGAGACTGCTGGCAACAGCCTCCCTGCATCGAGGGGCTGAGGGGGGGGAGCAGTGTCCGCCCTGATAAACATCCTGGGTGTATGTGGGGTGTACAAGCAAACATGTCTAGAGACTCTGTCTCATATACTGCAGAGTATTTATCTTCTCAGGAAGATCCCATCCCATGTAATCAGGATTGCACTGTTGTAGCGCAGATCCCAGCTAGAGAACCGGAGTGATTAGCCTCTCTTAGGGGGGCTGCTTCTCAGATTTCTGAAAGGGTTGCAAGGACTGAGCATGCAACTCAGGTATTGCAATCCTCTATGGCAGTATGGTCTGATACTGCTCCCTCAGGGCCCCCTGCGGTACATTTTCACAAACGTGCTCTTGCCCAAATTATGCAGGATGACACTGATACCGATTCTGACACGGCAGACGGTGATGGGGATGTGTCGAGGGGGGCGCCATCACTTGCTATGGGGGTGCAGTTGATGATTGAGGCCATGCGGGATGTGTTACATATTTCTGACACACCTCCTGAGCAGGTTGAGAAGGCCTTTTTCACGGACAGTAAGAAAGCCCCTCTCACCTTCCCGGCATCTAAGGAATTAAATGCTATATTTGAAAAGGCCTGGGAAAAGTCGGAGAAAAAATTCCAGATCCCTAAAAGGGTCCTGGTTGCTTTTCGCTTCCCGGAAGATGATAGAAAAAAAATTGGAGTCTATAGTTGACGCCTCTGTCTCCAGGCTGTCAAAACAGGTGGTTTTACCAGTCCCAGGATCTACCGCGTTGAAGGACCCGGCAGATCGCAAAGTGGATGCTACACTCAAATCCATATACACTGCTTCAGGGGCTATACTGCGGCCTACTCCTGTGCATGGATTTCTAAAGCTATAGCCAAGTGGTCAATCACTCTGCAGGAGGACTTGACTACGATGGATAAAGGTGATGTTGATTTGTTTTTACGTAACATACAGGATTCTGCACTGTTCCTGGTAGAATACGTGAAGGATCTGGGTTCCATGGCTGCGGGGATCTCCTCCATGTCCGTCTCGGCTCGCAGGGGTCTTAGGCTGCGCCAATGGTCTGCGGACGTGGAATCCAGGAAAAGTGTGGAGAGCCTACCCTATACAGGTCAGGCTCTGTTTGGGGAGGCACTGGATGCATGGATTGCCACAGCTACCGTGGGTAAGTGGGGGCTTTGTCCTGTAAAAGTCTCTATCTGGTCTTCCATGAAGATAGGGTGGAATTCAGGACTCGTCCACAGTTCCTTCCTAAGGTTGTTTCAGCTTTTCATATCAACCAACCTATTGTGGTGCCAGTGGCTACTGACTCCTCAATTGCTTCAAAGGCCTTGGATGTTGTGAGGGCTTTGAAGATTTATGTGAAGAGAACGGCTCGTCATAGAAAATCTGACTCTTTGTTTGTCCTCTATGATCCCAAGAAAATTGGGAGTCCTGCTTCTAAGCAGTCAATTTCATGCTGGATCAGGTTCACCATCTAACATGCGTATTCTACGGCAGTATTGCCGTGTTCAAGATCTGTTAAGGCCCACTCTATTCGTAAGGTGGTTCTTCCTGGGCGGCTGCCCGGGGTGTCTCGGCTATACAGCTTTGCAGAGCAGCTACTTGGTCTGGGTCGAATAAGTTTGCTAAGTTTTACAAGTTCGATACTTTGGCCTCTAATGACCTCAAGTTTGGTCAAGCAGTTTTGCAGGAGCCTCTGCGCTCTCCCTCCCGTTCTGGGAGCTTTGGTACATCCCCATGGTACTAATATGGACCCCAGCATCCTCTAGGACAGTGATTTTCAACCTTTGTTTACTCACGGCCCACCAAACAATATTTTAAAATTACCAAGGCACACCATCAGTTCCCCACAGAAAAAAACAAAAAACACACATTGGCCCTCACAAAAAAAAATCCACACATACATTGGCCTACACAGAAAAAACAATCACATTGCTCCCCAAATGAATTATTCACATTGTACCCCCCATAAGTCCTTATTCTCCCCACATAAATCCTATTGAAATCTTATTGTTCCCCACAGGAGAAATAAAATAACAAATATTAGCCCCTACCGGTCAGCTGTCCTCACTATCCCTCAGTGGCGGGAGTGGTTCATAGTGGAGTGCTGTGAATACTGAGCAGCGGGCAGGTTTGGATGTGGGTGGGCAAGGAAAGCTGTGTATGCAGGCGGGAACTGGAAGATGTGTATGCAGGCGGGGGGGCTGGCTGGGTGGTAAGATGCGGCGGCCGTGACCTATGATATCACACCGCCGCGTCATCAAGGCATAGGTCACGGCCAGAGCATGACTGATCCTCTAAGAAGAGCCCGGGCCAACAGTTCACTCTGAAGGTGTAGGAAGCTGCTCTGGCTCCGCGGCACACCTTACATCTGGTCGCGGCACACTAGTGTGCCACGGCACATTGGTTGAAAAAGCCTGCTCTAGGACGTAAGAGAAAATAGGATATTGGTTACCTACAAGTCAATCCTTTTCTCGTAGTCCGTAGAGGATGCTGGGCATCCGCCCAGTGCTTCGTTTTCCTGCAGTGGTTATTTGGTTCAGTACTGCCTGGTTTCTAGGTAAGTTCTGCGTTTTTTTTTTACTGTTTCAGTACTTTTTCAGCTGTTGCTGAGTTTATCCGACATGTTGGCCGGATTTGCCTTGTTGTGTGAGCTGGTATGAATCTCGCCACTATCTGTATATAATCCTTCTCTCGAAGTATGTCGTCTCCTCGGGCACATTTTCTAAACGGAGTCTGGTGGGAGGGGCATAGAGGGAGGAGCCAGCCCACACTGTTAAACTCTTAAATTGCCAATGGCTCCTGGTGGGCCCGTCTATACGCCATGGTACTAATATGGACCCCAGCATCCTCTACGGACTATGAGAAAAGGTTTACCGGTAGGTAACCAAAATCCAATTTTTTTTCTTTTGTACTGTATACCTGTGTAAGAAAAAACGATATATGTTTTTAGCGCATATGTGATCCATTTGTTTTGTTGATTGCATTTAGTCGGTGACTCCATCAGTTTGGTCCTTGCAGCTTTGGAGTGTAGCGGCATAGGGTTACGTTCGTTAAGTCGACTCAACTTAGGTCGACACTCATTAGGTCGAGCACTGAAGGTCGACAATGCCAAAAGGTCGACATGAGTTTTTCACTGTTTTTTCTTCTTCATTTTTTTGTTATTTTTCATACTTAACAATCCACGTGGACTTCGATTTGGAACTGTAACCTTACCCGAAGCATGGCGAGCGAACGTGGTGCACTAATTTTGGTTCCCCGTCGCTTTACGGAGAAAACGACACCAAAAACAGTCAAAAACCTCAATCTTTTGACCTGTCGACCTAATGACCATGTTGACCTATTGTCCCTGTTGACCTTATGCATGTTGACCTTCCATGATCGACCTAATGACTGTCGACCTAAATTGTGTCTATCCAGCGACCCATACCCAGCGGCATAGGATTGTTCTTTTTTTACTGTGCATATTACTGGATATAGACAGCAGGTGGCGCTCTTTCTGCACAGTGCAAGCCAGGCTATCGTAGACCCAGACAGCAGCCTCATATCGGGATGTGAACATGTTTAAGTAGAAAGATAAATCTGCTGGTGTTACTTTCCATGGTTGTAACTGTCGCTGGATTAACATCATCACGTGATCTATCTTGAGTTCTTTTCTTTTTGCTTTTATTTTTATCTGAAAATAATCCATGCATCTGTAGATTTTTTTTAATTTTTATTTAAATCTATTTATTTTAGCTTTTTTTTTTTTTTTGTAATGTTAATAGCTGGTCTTTAAACATTTTATTTGATGATTAAGGTATAAAAACTTTATTACTTATTTTGCTCCCAGCGAGAGACCCTTCCAAAGACTATAGAAAATTAACCAAGGTTAAGATCAGGCGCAATGAGGGTCGCTGTTCTAATTTAGCTGCCGCTATAAAAACAGGATGAGTCAATCCTGTAAATTAACCACAAAAATCATACAGAAAATAGCAGCGCTGATAACTGACAATTGTATAAATAAGAAAGTGTATATAAATATATACCACAAATAGATGGATGGAATGAAGGGTGAATTTAAAATTTTATAAGAACAAATCAATATAAACAACAAAAATATTTAAAATACCAAGATCACCAGTATACGCTGCTTAATTTAGTTGAAAAAGCTGCGGGATCCGCTGCGAAAACGCGTCAGCTGGTTTTCCGGGACACCCACTACCAATTGGAAGCTGCTTATTGTGTGCCCGGACCAGTATTGGACCTTTCTAACTTCTGTGCAGGAAACTTTGGTGAACGGAACTGCTCCTTGGTAATATTTTACATCCATTCCGCAATCAGGACACTGCACTCTGGTGAGGACCCAGAACCCTGGCAACATCATCTACTTCAAGGGATTCCGTTAAGGGACTATGTGCCTCCAGCGGCAGGTCTGCAGTAATTATTCATGAGGACTGTGCCGTCAGCCCATATTGCCTATTCCGTACACCCATCTGCAGTCCATACATTTAAGGGAACGGACACCACTAAATTAAGCAGCGTATACTGGTGACTTTGGTATTTTAAATATTTTTATTGTTTATATTGATTTGTTCTTATTAAATTTTAAATTCACTCTTCATTCCATCCATCTGTTTGTGGTATATATTTATATACACTAGCCTACCAAAGACCTTCACTTTCTGTAGAACCAAACAGTCCTCACAAGGAGAGGAGGACTCGCTGGGCACCGTGAGGACCTCACGGTTGTAGGAATTAGTTTTTGGGTTCCCTGCACCCTGTATCTTGCCCACAAATTTATGTTTAGTGCAATCTGTGTTAAGTTGTGTTATATTTAATGCCTGCTGGTTGGTTATATTTCCACATCTTAACTCTTCCAACCTTTTTCTAAAAAACGGTCATGACCTGCGATAGCCCTAGACCTTGTGGATATATATTTTGCAGGTGGGTCTAAAATGACCAGATTGACTGTCAAAATCGCCATGTTTGCAACCGCACCTGTGTAGTGGGACGACATTGCGTTGCGGTGAAGAATAGCGATGCTGACATAGATGCGTCCCTGTGTCCTGGGGACCTTGGCCAAGTGCAGATGGCACTTGTCTCTCCAGTCATGTTCGATGCGGGAGGTAATCACCAGGCCGCCTGTTGGAATCCCGGCGGTCGCAATGTCCAGCCCACCACCCTGTACAATGGTGGGGATCTGGTCTCTAGGTCGACACTATCTACGTAGACCACTATTGGTTGACAGTAACTAGGTCGACATGTTCTAGGTCGAAAAGGTCAACACGAGTTTTTTTTTTTTTTAACCTTTTCATACTTAACGATCCACGTGGCCTACGATTGGAATGGTAATCTGTGCCGAGCGAAGCGACGCACCTTGCCCGAAGCATGACGAGGGGACACTGTGCACTAATTGGGGTTCCCGGTCACTGTACGGAGAAAACGACACAAACCCCCCCATAAAAAACTCATGTCGACCTTTTGACCTGTCGACCTAGATCATGTCGACCTAAAAACCCTGTTGACCTAGAGACCCTGTCGACCTAGTTATTGTTGACCAATAGTGGTCTACCTAACACTGTCGACCTAGTTACTATCTACCTTCCATACCACACCCACAATGGTGGCCTCTGTTTCCCAGACTGGGATAAGCACTGAAGCGGCTTGTTACACTGCAGGAAAAAAAGCTTACAGTTCAGACTTCCATGTTTAGCAATGGGCAGGTCTCTCGGAGTTGAGTCTGTGTCAAGTCCTACATGATATCTGCAGAATAACATATATATTAGTAGTAATTTAAAAGCCTTGTCTGTACAGCGACCCTATATGGTGATATACATACAGGTTACTGTACGTACTCTCAGAAAAAAGCACTGTGTATGTAATGTACATATACGTCGTAATTCAGGAATCTATATTTCTCTGACGTCCTAGTGGATGCTGGGAACTCCGTAAGGACCATGGGGAATAGCGGCTCCGCAGGAGTCTGGGCACAACTAAAAGAAAGCTTTTAGACTACCTGGTGTGCACTGGCTCCTCCCACTATGACCCTCCTCCAAGCCTCAGTTAGATTTTTGTGCCCGGCCGAGCTGGATGCACACTAGGGGCTCTCCTGAGCTCTTAGAAAGAAAGTATAATTTAGGTTTTTTATTTTACAGTGAGACCTGCTGGCAACAGGCTCACTGCAACGAGGGACTAAGGGGAGAAGAAGCGAACCTACCTGCTTGCAGCTAGCTTGGGCTTCTTAGGCTACTGGACACCATTAGCTCCAGAGGGATCGACCGCATGGAACTGGCCTTGGTGTTCGGTCCCGGAGCCGCGCCGCCGTCCCCCTTACAGAGCCAGAAGCAAGAAGAAGTCTGGAAAATCGGCGGCATGAAGACTTCTGTCTTCACCAAGGTAGCGCACAGCACTGCAGCTGTGCGCCATTGCTCCTCATACACACTTCACACTCCGGTCACTGAGGGTGCAGGGCGCTGGGGGGGGGGGGCGCCCTGAGCAGCAATAAAAACACCTTGGCTGGCAAAACAATCACAATATATAGCCCCAGAGGCTATATATGTGATAATTACCCCTGCCAGAATCCTTAAAAAAGCGGGAGAAAAGTCAGCGAAAAAGGGGCGGAGCTATCTCCCTCAACACACTGGCGCCATTTCTCCCTCACAGTTCCGCTGGAAGGAAGCTCCATGGCTCTCCCCTGCAGTCTACACTACAGAAAAGGGTAAAAAAGAGAGGGGGGGCACTAAATTTAGGCGCAGTAAATATTATAGCAGCTATAGGGGACATAATTCAGTTAGTCCCTGCATTATATAGCGCTCTGGTGTGTGCTGGCATACTCTCTCTCTGTCTCCCCAAAGGGCTTCTGTGGGGTCCTGTCCTCTGTTAGAGCATTCCCGGTGTGTGCGGTGTGTCGGTACGGCTGTGTCGACATGTTTGATGAGGAAAATTATGTGGAGGCGGAGCAGATGCCTATAGAAGTGATGTCACCCCCTGCGGGGCAGACACCTGAGTGGATGGTTTTATGGAAGGAATTACGTGCAAGTGTCGACTCCTTACACAAAAAAATTTGACGACATGCCAAATGCGGGACAGCCGGCTTCTCAGCTCGTGCCTGCCCAGGTGTCTCAAAGGCCATCAGGGGCTCTAAAACGCCCGCTACCTCAGATGGCAGACGCAGATGTCGACACGGATACTGATACCAGTGTCGACGACGATGAGTCAAATCTAATGTCCACTAGGGCCATTCGTTGCATGATTGAGGCAATGAAGGAGGTATTACACATTTCGGATATAAACCCAGGTACCACTAAAAAGGGTATTATGTTTGGGGAGAAAAAACTACCCGTAGTTTTTCCCCCATCTGAAGAATTAAATGAAGTGTGTGAAGAAGCATGGGCTTTCCCCGATAAAAGATTGGTAATCCCTAAAAAATTACTAATGGCGTTCCCTTTCCCGCCAGAGGATAGGGCACGTTGGGAAACACCTCCTAGGGTGGATAAAGCGCTCACACGTTTGTCTAAAAAGGTGGCACTTCCGTCTCCGGATACGGCCGCCCTAAAGGAGCCTGCGGGTAGAAAGCAGGAGGCGATCCTGAAGTCTGTATATACACACTCAGGCATTATACTTAGACCAGCTATTGCGTCAGCATGGATGTGCAGTGCTGCCGCTGCATGGTCAGATTCCCTGTCAGAAAATATTGACACCCTAGACAGGGACACTATTCTCCTAACCATAGAGCATATAAAAGACTCAGTCTTATACATGAGAGATGCACAGAGGGAGATCTGCCGGCTGGCATCTAAAATAAGTGCATTGTCCATTTCTGCTAGGAGAGGCTTATGGACTCGGCAGTGGACAGGGGATGCAGATTCCAAAAGGCACATGGAAGTTTTGCCTTAAAAGGGTGAGGAGTTATTCGGGGATGGTCTCTCAGACCTAGTTTCCACAGCGACAGCTGGGAAATCAGCATTTTTACCCCAGGTTCCCTCACAGCCTAAAAAAGCGCCGTTTTATCAAGTACAGTCCTTTCGGACCCAGAGAAACAGGCGAGGAAAAGGCGGGTCCTTTCTGTCCAGAGGCAGAGGTAGGGGAAAAAGGCTGCAACAAACAGCAGGTTCCCAGGAGCAAAAGTCCTCCCCCGCTTCTTGCAAGTCCGCCGCATGACGGTGGGGCTCCACAGGCGGAGCCAGGTACGGTGGGGGGCCGCCTCAAAAATTTCAGCGATCAGTGGGCTCGCTCACAGGTGGATCCCTGGATCTTGCAAGTAGTATCTCAGGGGTACAAACTGGAATTCGAGGCGTCTCCCCCCCCGCCGTTTCCTCAAATCTGCCTTGCCAACGACTCCCTCAGGCAGGGAGGCTGTGCTAGAGGCAATTCACAAGCTGTATTCCCAGCAGGTGATAGTCAAGGTGCCCCTACTTCAACAAGGACGGGGTTACTATTCCACACTGTTTGTGGTACCGAAACCGGACGGTTCGGTGAGACCCATTTTAAATTTGAAATCCTTGAACACATACATGAAAAAGTTCAAGTTCAAGATGGAATCGCTCAGGGCGGTTATTGCAAGCCTGGACGAGGGGGATTACATGGTATCCCTGGACATCAAGGATGCTTACCTGCATGTCCCCATTTATCATCCTCACCAGGAGTACCTCAGATTTGTGGTACAAGATTGCCATTACCAATTCCAGACGCTGCCGTTTGGACTGTCCACGGCACCGAGGGTGTTTACCAAGGTAATGGCGGAAATGATGATACTCCTTCGAAAAAAGGGAGTTTTAATTATCCCGTACTTGGACGATCTCCTAATAAAGGCGAGATCCAGGGAGCAGTTGTTGGTAGGAGTAGCACTATCTCAGGAGGTGCTACACCAGCACGGTTGGATTCTGAATATTCCAAAGTCACAGCTGGTTCCGACGACACGTCTACTGTTCCTGGGAATGATTTTGGACACAGTCCAGAAAAAAGTGTTTCTCCCGGAGGAGAAAGCCCAGGAGCTGTCATCTCTAATCAGAGACCTCCTGAAACCAAAACAGGTGTCGGTGCATCACTGCACGCGAGTCCTGGGAAAGATGGTGGCTTCTTACGAAGCAATTCCTTTCGGCAGGTTCCATGCCAGAATCTTTCAGTGGGACCTGTTGGACCAATGGTCCGGATCGCATCTTCAGATGAATCGGCTAATAACCCTGTCTCCAAGAACCAGGGTGTCTCTGTTGTGGTGGCTGCAGAGTGCTCATCTCCTAGAGGGCCGCAGATTCGGCATACAGGACTGGGTCCTGGTGACCACGGATGCCAGCCTTCGAGGCTGGGGGGCAGTCACACAGGGAAGAAACTTCCAAGGACTATGGTCGAGTCAGGAGACTTCCCTTCACATAAATATTCTGGAACTAAGGGCCATTTACAATGCCCTAAGTCAGGCAAAACCCCTGCTTCTACACCAGCCGGTACTGATCCAGTCAGACAACATCACGGCGGTCGCCCATGTAAACCGACAGGGCGGCACAAGAAGCAGGACGGCAATGGCAGAAGCCACAAGGATTCTCCGATGGGCGGAAAATCACGTGCTAGCACTGTCAGCAGTGTTCATTCCGGGAGTGGACAACTGGGAAGCAGACTTCCTCAGCAGGCACGACCTCCACCCGGGAGAGTGGGGACTTCATCCAGAAGTCTTCACACTGATTGTAAATCGTTGGGAACGGCCACAGGTGGACATGATGGCGTCCCGCCTAAACAAAAAACTGGAGAGATATTGCGCCAGGTCAAGGGACCCTCAGGCGATAGCGGTGGACGCTTTAGTGACACCGTGGGTGTACCAGTCAGTTTATGTGTTCCCTCCTCTGCCTCTCATACCAAAGGTACTGAGAATATTAAGAAAACGAGGAGTAAGGACAATACTCGTGGTTCCGGATTGGCCAAGAAGAGCTTGGTACCCGGAACTTCAAGAGATGATCTCAGAGGAACCATGGCCTCTGCCGCTCAGACAGGACCTGCTGCAGCAGGGGCCCTGTCTGTTCCAAGACTTACCACGGCTGCGTTTGACGGCATGGCGGTTGAACGCCGGATCCTAAAGGAAAAGGGCATTCCGGAGGATGTCATTCCTACGCTGATAAAAGCCAGGAAAGATGTAACGGTAAAACATTATCACCGCATATGGTGGAAATATGTTGCTTGGTGTGAGGCCAATAAGGCCCCAACAGAGGAATTTCAGCTGGGTCGATTTCTGCACTTCCTACAGGCAGGAGTGACTATGGGCCTAAAATTAGGCTCCATTAAGGTACAGATATCGGCTCTGTCGATTTTTTTCCAAAAAGAACTAGCTTCACTACCTGAAGTTCAGACATTTGTAAAAGGAGTGCTGCATATTCAGCCCCCCTTTGTGCCTCCAGTGGCACCCTGGGATCTCAACGTGGTGTTGAATTTCCTAAAATCACATTGGTTTGAGCCACTAAAGACCGTGGATCTAAAATATCTCACGTGGAAAGTGGTCATGTTATTGGCCTTGGCTTCGGCCAGGCGTGTATCAGAATTGGCGGCTTTGTCATTTAAAAGTCCTTATCTGATTTTCCATATGGATAGGGCAGAATTGAGGACTCGTCCCCAGTTTCTCCCTAAGGTGGTATCTGCTTTTCACTTGAACCAACCTATTGTAGTGCCTGCGGCTACTAGCGACTTGGAGGATTCCAAGTTACTGGACGTAGTCAGGGCCTTGAAAATTTATGTTTCCAGGACGGCTGGAGTCAGGAAAACTGACTCGCTATTTATCCTGTATGCACCAAACAAACTGGGTGCTCCTGCTTCTAAGCAGACTATTGCTCGCTGGATTTGTAGCACAATTCAGCTGGCGCATTCTGCGGCTGGACTGCCGCATCCTAAATCAGTAAAAGCCCATTCTACAAGGAAGGTGGGCTCATCTTGGGCGGCTGCCCGAGGGGTCTCGGCTTTACAACTTTGCCGAGCTGCTACTTGGTCAGGGGCAAACACGTTTGCAAAATTCTACAAATTTGATACCCTGGCTGAGGAGGACCTTGAGTTCTCTCATTCGGTGCTGCAGGGTCATCCGCACTCTCCCGCCCATTTGGGAGCTTTGGTATAATCCCCATGGTCCTTACGGAGTTCCCAGCATCCACTAGGACGTCAGAGAAAATAAGAATTTACTCACCGGTAATTCTATTTCTCTATCGTCCTAGTGGATGCTGGGGTTCCTGAAAGGACCATGGGGAATAGCGGCTCCGCAGGAGACAGGGCACAAAAAGTAAAGCTTTTTCCGATCAGGTGGTGTGCACTGGCTCCTCCCCCTATGACCCTCCTCCAGACTCCAGTTAGATTTTTGTGCCCGGCCGAGAAGGGTGCAATCTAGGTGGCTCTCCTAAAGAGCTGCTTAGAAAAAGTTTAGCTAGGTTTTTTATTTTACAGTGATTCCTGCTGGCAACAGGATCACTGCAGCGAGGGACTGAGGGGAGAAGGAGTCAACTCACCTGCGTGCAGGATGGATTGGCTTCTTGGCTACTGGACATCAAGCTCCAGAGGGACGATCACGGGTACAGCCTGGATGGTCACCGGAGCCACGCCGCCGGCCCCCTTGCAGATGCTGAAGACAGAAGAGGTCCAGAATCGGCGGCTGAAGACTCCTGCAGTCTTCAAAAGGTAGCGCACAGCACTGCAGCTGTGCGCCATTTTCCTCTCAGCACACTTCACACGGCAGTCACTGAGGGTGCAGGGCGCTGGGAGGGGGGCGCCCTGGGAGGCAAAATGATTACCTATAAAGGCTAAAAATACCTCACATATAGCCCTAGAGGCTATATGGAGATATTTAACCCCTGCCTGATTTCTCTAAATAGCGGGAGACGAGCCCGCCAGAAAAGGGGCGGGGCCTATCTCCTCAGCACACGGCGCCATTTCCTCTCACAGTTCCGCTGGTCAGGACGGCTCCCAAGTCTCTCCCCTGCACTGCACTACAGAAACAGGGTAAAACAGAGAGGGGGGGGCACATTTATGGCGATAATTTGATATAACAAAGCAGCTATAAGGGAGCACTTATTATAAGGCTATCCCTGATATATATATAGCGCTTTTGGGGTGTGCTGGCAAACTCTCCCTCTGTCTCCCCAAAGGGCTAGTGGGTCCTGTCTTCGTTAGGAGCATTCCCTGTGTGTCTGCTGTGTGTCGGTACGTGTGTGTCGACATGTATGAGGACGATATTGGTGTGGAGGCGGAGCAATTGCCAAATATGAGGATGTCACCCCCTAGGGAGTCGACACCGGAATGGATGCCTTTATTTATGGAACTACGGGATAGTGTCAACACGCTAAAGCAGTCGTTTGACGACATGAGGCGGCCGGACAATCAATTAGTGCCTGTCCAGGCGACTCAAACACCGTCAGGGGCTGTGAAACGCCCTTTGCCTCAGTCGGTCGACACAGACCCAGACACAGGCGATGACTCCAGTGGTGACGGTGACGAATCAACCGTATTTTCCAGTAGGGCCACACGTTATATGATTTTGGCAATGAAGGAGGCGTTACATTTAGCTGATACTACAGGTACCACTAAACAGGGTATTATGTGGGGTATGAAAAAACTACCTATAGTTTTTCCTGAATCAGAAGAATTAAATGACGTGTGTAATGAAGCGTGGGTTGCCCCTGATAAAAAACTGATAATTTCAAAGAAATTATTGGCATTATACCCTTTCCCGCCAGAGGTTAGGGAGCGCTGGGAAACACCTCCTAGGGTGGACAAGGCGCTAACACGCTTATCTAAACAAGTGGCGTTACCCTCTCCTGAGACGGCCGCACTTAAAGATCCATCAGATAGGAGGATGGAAAATATCCAAAAAAGTATATACACACATGCAGGTGTTATACTACGACCAGCTGTAGCGACTGCCTGGATGGGCAGTGCTGGGGTAGTTTGGTCAGAGTCCCTGATTGAAAATATTGATACCCTGGACAGGGACAATATTTTACTGTCGTTAGAACAAATAAAGGATGCATTTCTTTATATGCGTGATGCACAGAGGGATATCTGCACACTGGCATCACGGGTAAGTGCTATGTCCATTTCGGCCAGAAGAGCTTTATGGACGCGACAGTGGTCAGGTGATGCGGATTCAAAACGGCATATGGAAGTTTTGCCGTATAAAGGGGAGGAGTTATTTGGAGTCGGTCTATCAGATTTGGTGGCCACGGCTACAGCCGGGAAATCCACCTTTCTACCTCAAGTCACTCCCCCACAGAAAAAGGCACCGACTTTTCAACCGCAGCCCTTTCGTTCCTTTAAAAATAAGAGAGCAAAGGGCTATTCATATCTGCCACGAGGCAAAGGTCGAGGGAAGAGACAGCAACACGCAGCTCCTTCCCAGGAACAGAAGCCCTCCCCGGCTTCTACAAAAGCCTCAGCATGACGCTGGGGCTCCTCAAGCGGACTCGGGGATGGTGGGCGGTCGTCTCAAAAATTACAGCGCGCAGTGGGCTCACTCGCAGGTAGATCCCTGGATCCTGCAGATAATATCTCAAGGGTACAGGTTGGAATTAGAGACGGATCCACCTCGCCGTTTCCTGAAGTCTGCTTTACCAACGTCCCCCTCCGAAAGGGAGACGGTTTTGGAAGCCATTCACAAGCTGTACTCTCAGCAGGTGATAGTCAAGGTACCTCTTCTACAACAAGGGAAGGGGTATTATTCCACTCTTTTTGTGGTACCGAAGCCGGATGGCTCGGTAAGGCCTATTCTAAATCTGAAGTCCTTGAACCTGTACATAAAGAAGTTCAAGTTCAAAATGGAGTCACTCAGAGCAGTGATAGCGAACCTGGAAGAGGGGGACTTTATGGTATCCTTGGACATCAAGGATGCGTATCTCCACGTTCCAATTTACCCCTCACACCAGGGGTACCTCAGGTTCGTTGTACAAAACTGTCACTATCAGTTTCAGACGCTGCCGTTCGGATTGTCCACGGCACCTCGGATCTTTACAAAGGTAATGGCCGAGATGATGATTCTTCTTCGAAGAAAAGGCGTATTAATTATCCCATACTTGGACGATCTCCTAATAAGGGCGAGGTCCAGAGAACAGCTAGAGATGGGATTAGCACTGTCTCAAGAAGTGCTAAAACAGCACGGGTGGATTCTGAATATTCCAAAATCCCAGTTAATGCCGACAACTCGTCTGCTGTTCCTAGGGATGATTCTGGACACGGTTCAGAAAAAGGTTTTTCTCCCGGAGGAAAAAGCCAAGGAGTTATCCGAGCTTGTCAGGAACCTCCTAAAACCAGGAAAGGTGTCTGTACATCAATGCACAAGAGTCCTGGGAAAAATGGTAGCTTCTTACGAAGCAATTCCATTCGGCAGATTCCACGCAAGAATTTTCCAAAGGGATCTGTTGGACAAATGGTCAGGGTCGCATCTTCAGATGCACCTACGGATAACCCTGTCTCCAAGGACAAGGGTGTCTCTTCTGTGGTGGTTGCAGAGTCCTCATCTATTGGAGGGCCGCAGATTCGGCATACAGGATTGGATCCTGGTGACCACGGACGCCAGCCTGAGAGGCTGGGGAGCAGTCACACAAGGAAGAAACTTCCAGGGAGTATGGACGAGCCTGGAAACGTCTCTTCACATAAACATTCTGGAACTAAGAGCAATATACAATGCTCTAAGCCAGGCAGAACCTCTGCTTCAGGGAAAACCGGTGTTGATCCAGTCGGACAACATCACGGCAGTCGCCCATGTGAACAGACAGGGCGGCACAAGAAGCAGGAGTGCAATGGCAGAAGCTGCAAGGATTCTTCGCTGGGCAGAGAATCATGTGATAGCGCTATCAGCAGTGTTCATCCCGGGAGTGGACAACTGGGAAGCAGACTTCCTCAGCAGACACGATCTTCACCCGGGAGAGTGGGGACTTCATCCAGAAGTCTTCCACATGCTGGTAACCCGTTGGGAAAGACCAATGGTGGACATGATGGCGTCTCGCCTCAACAAAAAACTGGACAGGTATTGCGCCAGGTCAAGAGATCCGCAGGCAATAGCTGTGGACGCGCTGGTAACGCCTTGGGTGTACCAGTCGGTGTATGTGTTTCCTCCTCTGCCTCTCATACCAAAAGTATTGAGAATTATACGGCAAAGAGGCGTAAGAACGATACTAGTGGTTCCGGATTGGCCAAGAAGGACTTGGTACCCGGAACTTCAAGAGATGATCACGGAAGATCCGTGGCCTCTACCTCTAAGGAGGGACTTGCTTCAGCAGGGTCCCTGTCTGTTTCAAGACTTACCGCGGCTGCGTTTGACGGCATGGCGGTTGAACGCCGGATCCTAATGGAAAAAGGCATGCCGGAAGAAGTCATTCCTACTTTGATTAAAGCAAGGAAAGAAGTAACCGTGCAACATTATCACCGAATTTGGCGAAAATATGTTGCGTGGTGCGAAGATCGGAGTGCTCCGACGGAGGAATTTCAACTGGGTCGATTCCTACATTTCCTGCAATCAGGATTGTCTATGGGTCTCAAATTGGGATCTATTAAGGTTCAAATTTCGGCCCTGTCGATTTTCTTTCAAAAAGAATTGGCTTCAGTCCCTGAAGTCCAGACCTTTGTGAAGGGAGTGCTGCATATACAGCCTCCTGTGGTGCCTCCAGTGGCACCGTGGGATCTCAATGTAGTTTTGGATTTTCTAAAATCTCATTGGTTTGAACCACTAAATAAGGTGGATTTGAAATATCTCACTTGGAAAGTGACCATGCTTCTAGCCCTGGCTTCTGCCAGGAGAGTGTCAGAATTGGCAGCTTTATCTTACAAAAGCCCATATCTGATTTTCCATTCGGACAGGGCAGAACTGCGGACTCGTCCGCATTTTCTCCCTAAGGTGGTGTCAGCATTTCATCTGAACCAGCCTATTGTAGTGCCTGCGGCTACAAGTGACTTGGAGGACTCCAAGTTACTGGACGTTGTCAGAGCATTAAAAATATATATTGCAAGAACAGCTGGAGTCAGAAAATCTGACTCGTTGTTTATATTGTATGCACCCAACAAGATGGGTGCTCCTGCGTCTAAGCAGACGATTGCTCGTTGGATCTGTAGCACAATCCAACTGGCACATTCTGTGGCAGGCCTGCCACAGCCTAAATCTGTAAAGGCCCACTCCACAAGGAAGGTGGGCTCATCTTGGGCGGCTGCCCGAGGGGTCTCGGCATTACAACTTTGCCGAGCAGCTACGTGGTCAGGGGAGAACACGTTTGTAAAATTTTACAAATTTGATACTCTGGCTAAGGAGGACCTGGAGTTCTCTCATTCGGTGCTGCAGAGTCATCCGCACTCTCCCGCCCGTTTGGGAGCTTTGGTATAATCCCCATGGTCCTTTCAGGAACCCCAGCATCCACTAGGACGATAGAGAAAATAAGATTTTACTTACCGATAAATCTATTTCTCGGAGTCCGTAGTGGATGCTGGGCGCCCATCCCAAGTGCGGATTATCTGCATAAATTGTACATAGTTATTGTTAACTTATTCGGGTTATTGTTGTAGGAAGCCATCTTTCAGAGGCTCCGCTGTTATCATACTGTTAACTGGGTTTAGATCACAAGTTGTACGGTGTGATTGGTGTGGCTGGTATGAGTCTTACCCGGGATTCAAAATCCTCCCTTATTGTGTACGCTCGTCCGGGCACAGTACCTAACTGGAGTCTGGAGGAGGGTCATAGGGGGAGGAGCCAGTGCACACCACCTGATCGGAAAAAGCTTTACTTTTTGTGCCCTGTCTCCTGCGGAGCCGCTATTCCCCATGGTCCTTTCAGGAACCCCAGCATCCACTACGGACTCCGAGAAATAGATTTATCGGTAAGTAAAATCTTATTTTCTCGTAGTCCGTAGTGGATGCTGGGCGCCCATCCCAAGTGCGGATTGTCTGCAATACTTGTACATAGTTGTTGTTCACAAAAGGGTTATTATTATGAGCCATCTGTTGAGAGGCTCAGTTAAATTTCATACTGTTAACTGGATATGGTATCACGAGTTATACGGTGTGATTGGTGTGGCTGGTATGAGTCTTACCCGGGATTCAAAATCCTTCCTTATTGTGTCAGCTCTTCCGGGCACAGTATCCTAACTGAGGCTTGGAGGAGGGTCATAGTGGGAGGAGCCAGTGCACACCAGGTAGTCTAAAAGCTTTCTTTTAGTTGTGCCCAGACTCCTGCGGAGCCGCTATTCCCCATGGTCCTTACGGAGTTCCCAGCATCCACTACGGACTACGAGAAATAGAATTACCGGTGAGTAAATTCTTATTTTAACATGTGATGCATGTACCATTCACACAGTGCATCCGGAAAGTATTCACAGCGCTTCACTTTTTCCATATTTTGTTATGTTACAGCCTTATTCCAAAATGGAATCAATTAATTTTGCCCCTCAAAATTCTACATACAATACCCCATAATGACAACGTGCCTTTGCGCAATACTTTCTTGATGCAGCATTTACAGCCTCAAGTCTTTTTGAATATGATGCCACAAGCTTGGCACAAAGTTTTTTGAGATTTTTGCTAATTTACTAAAAAGAAAAATCTAAGAAATCATATGTATTCAAAGCCTTTGCCATGAAGCTCAAAATTGAGCTCGGGTGCATCCTGTTTTCACTGATCATCCTTGAGATGTTCCTACAGCTTAATTTGGAAAGGCACATACCTGTCTGTATAAGGTCCCACACTTGATAGTGCATGTCTGAGCACAAACCAAGCATGAAGTCAAAGGAATTGTCTGTAGACCTCCGAGACAGGATTGTCTCCACGCACAAATCTGGGGAAGGGTACAGAAAAATATTTGCTGCTTTGAAGGTCCCAATGAGCACAGTGGCCTCCATCATCCGAAAATGGAAGAAGTTCGGCACCACCAGGACTCTTCCTAGAGCTGGCCGTGCGTCTAAACTGAGCGATTGGGGGAGAAGGGCCCTGGTCAGGGAGGCGGCCAAGAACCCGATGGCCACTCTGTCAGAGCTACAGCATTCTTCTGTGGAGAGAGGAGAACCTTCCAGAAGAACAACCATCTCTGCAGCAATCCACCAATCAGGCCTGTATGGTAGAGTGGCCAGACGGAAGCCACTCCTTAGTAAAAAGCACATGGCAGCCCACCTGGAGTTTGCCAAAATGCACCTGAAGGACTCTCGGACCATGAGAAACAAAATTCTCTGGTCTGATAAAACAAAGATTGAACTCTTTGGCATGAATGCTAGGCGTCATGTTTGGAAGAAACCAGGCACCGCTCATCACTAGGCCAATACCATCCCTACAGTGAAGCATGGTGGTGGCAGCATCATGCTGTGGGGATGTTTTTCAGTGGCAGGAACTGGGAGACTAGTCAGGATAGAGGGAAAGATGAGTGCAGCAATGTACAGAGAAATCCTGGATGAAAACCTGCTCCATAGCGCTCTTGACCTCAGACTGGGGTGATGGTTCATCTTTCAGCAGGACAAAATGGCAGTACACACGGGGAGAGATGTGTGCTGAGCGATCTATCACAGACCGCTCGGCACACATCTCTCCCCCGCTCAGCACACATCGCTTTGTGTGCTGAGCGAAGGAGTGGGTGGGGGAATAGGTGGTGGGTCCGCTAATTTCACCCAGCGGTGAAATGAGCGATGTGCTGTATCAGTGGTTCTCAACCTCGGTCCTCAAGTACCCCCAACAGTTCATGTTTTCCAGGTTACCTAGATTGAGCACAGGTGTATTCATTACTCACTGACGCATTTTAAAAGACCCACAGGTGGAGCTAATTATTTCACTTGCAATCCTGTGAGGAGACCTGGAAAACGTGAACTGTTGGGGTACTTGAGGACCACGGTTGAGAACCACTGTGCTAGATTGTGCCTGCATGCAGGCCAATCTAGTACCGACGATAGCGATGTTCGGTCCTATCGCTGTGGGGCATACACGCGGAGAGATCTGTGCTTAATTTCTAAGCAATCTAGTCAGATTTGTACCCCCCTCCCCCCTAAAGACCCTAAGCCAGTGGTTTCCAAACTTTTTTGAATCACGGCGCCCTAGAATATCAGAATTTTTTTTCACGGCACCCCTAGGCCAAAAATGTCTTAGTGAGAAATTTAGAAAGAAATATTACATGAAGTAGATCGCGTTTATATGTCATCCTTAGGGTCAGTTGTGTGGTGAGGGACAAGATTGGCTTCTGTTTGGCCACATATTTTATGACTGGCAGCCACCAGCACTGGTTTTGCTTATTATATTGACCATGAATAATTTGAATTGGTCCTGGACCACCAACCCAGGGCACCCCTGCAAGTGTCCCGAAGCACCCCAGGGAGCCACGGCACACAGTTTGGGAACCTCTGCCCTAAGCACACAGCCAAGATATGAAAGGAGTGGCTTCAAGACAACTCTGTGAATGTCCTTGAGTGGCCCAGACTTTTATCATCTCTAGAGAGATCTGAAAATGGCTGTGCACCGACACTTCCCATTCAACCTGATGGAGCTTGAGAGGTGCTGCAAAGTGGAATGGGCGAAACTGCCCAAAAGATAGGTGTGCCAAGCTTGTGGCATCATATTCAAAAAGACTTGAGGCTGTAATTGCTGCCAAAGGTGCATCAACAAAGTCTTGCGCAAAGGCATGTTGTCATTATGGGGTATTGTGTGTAGAATTTTGAGGGGAAATATGAATTTATTCCAGTTCGGAATAAGGCTGTAACATAACAAAATGTGGAAAAAGTGAAGTGCTGTGAATACTTTCCGGATGCACTGTACATATATGCATGTACATCTGTACATAGTATGCAGATCCAGTCCCTAATGCCACAGATCCTTTGCTGAACCTATTAGAGGACGCTCTGGAGCTCGAAAAGTACAGGAATTCTCAGTTTCTGCAGCTAGTGTCAGGCAAACGGGGCTTAATTGACAGATTTACATAATCAGTGTCTGTCTAGAGATTCCCTGATTATACCATTTATCCTGTCTGTTCGTACTGGTTCATGCATGGTCACTTTCACATATTATTATTATTATTATTATTATTTGTTGTCTATTTATAAATTGACAACATTCGCAGGACTGTAGCGTTGGGGTGTGTGTGTGTGTGTGTGTGTGTGTGTGTGTGTGTGTGTATATGTGTGTGTGTGTGTCTGGGGGGGTAACTTTTAGTGTGTAACACAAAAACCAAACGGGGTGAAGTCCCTAGTCGCAAGAGCTTACACTTTAATAGGATACAAGTGGGGGGATGGCACTAGAGGATAAATCCATATATATATAAGGTAGTAGCACAGTACGCCGACCTCCTGTGACCCCACCACCACCGCGCTCGTCATACACAACCCCCTTTTGCGTCTGCTTTGTGAGTCATTTTATTAATGTGCAGTGTGTGGAGGGTAAATCATGGTTTTCCTTTGACATAACGATCTAATCACAATTAATGCACCTGCTGTCATGTCATTCCTACAGATTTAATTGCTTGACACTGAATAATTAAACACTGTAGAATCTTCAGACCACGCTGTTTCTAGTTAGACGGTTCACATGTATCTCCAGCCGTCCTGCTTTCTATACATACAGGTTAATAGGAGATTTTGGTTATTGGCTATGATACAGCAACTCTTGAGTAGGGAAGGATACACCTTTCCTCCTGTGTTTTGTGTAAGCTGCAGAGTTATTAGCAAACACAACCAAACACTGGGAGCTGGGCGAGACGATTCCTTGCGCTCGTGCTATTATGAGGTTCAAGCAGGCGCTGCATGAAGTCAGGTGATGGGTTCAGTTTGCCATTATTGAAAAGTTAACTAAGTTTTATTCTTAAAACCAAACCTATAGAAACCTCATCCCACAATACACCAGAGATGCCCAAAGCGTAAGCAGCGGGCACGCGGCTTGGCATCAGATGTCTCCTTATCCCTGTCCCGACTATAGCTACAAAACCGCTTTTGTTTCCCTCTCCGCGGTGTCTGGTTCTAACGCCTGTCTCCTCTCCTTTCCTGGCAGGCCGTGGCCGTACCCCAGGCAGGCGGGCAGCTGTGGGTCTTCGGAGGAGAGTTTGCGTCGCCCGACGGGGAGCAGTTTTACCACTACAAAGATCTCTGGGTGCTTCATCTCTCTACTAAAACCTGGGAACAGATCAAGTAAGATAACTGGATGCTTCACATAAACAGTATGGGGCAGATGTACGAAGACGTGGAGAGAGATAAACTACCAACCAACCATCTCCGAACTGTCATTTGAAACCCAGCCTCTAACATTTAGGAGCTGGTTGGCTGGTACTTTATTTCACTCCACATTATCACTCTCCAAAACTTAGTGCATCTCCCCCTATGTCCCCGTACAGTTGGAATGTGTGTGTGGGGGTGTTACTCAGACGTTAGGGGGTTATAGGACTGGGGGTGGGGGGTAATATTATAGATGAGATCGCGTAAAGTCCGTTCCATGACTGTGGTGTGTAAATTTGAAATTATTTCTAAATAAACATTTAAATGCCAGCGTTTATATATGTACTGCGGACGCAAGGCACATCTTATTACCATATACGATAAAAGTCACTATGTCCCTTAAGAGAAAGCAAGCAGTCGCACACATTGTAAGCCGAGGTCCAACGCTCAGATATATATATATTTGATATTAAAAGGGTATGCATACAAAATAACATATGTACAGTATATCATTTAGGTATAGCATGTGTGTGTATATATATATATATATATATGGTTACAGAGTTACCGTTACAAAAGAAGCAGTTGCATAAGAATCAGTTACAGCCAATATACAAACGTCACCCCATGCTCAGTGAACAGTCGTCTCCATTTTAGAATCTGCACCAACTGAGCATCATGGGTGAGGGGAAATACCTATATACTGTGTATTGGGGGAGGTACATGTCTGGGGCTGAGTCTTCTGCTATTGGTCCGGGGGAGGGAGGTCTCTCATTCATGATGTGTTATTGGTCAGTTCATATGCAAGCAACATCCAGTTTCAAGATGCAGTTATAGGGGTTAGCCACTGGTTTTCCGCACACATGCTTTCTTTGTTCTAATAAGAGTGACTTTAGATTTCATACATTTAATCATAACTAATCGTTACAATGTGCTACAATTTACCCATAGCTATCAAATTAATACACACATTCTCCTGATCATTTTGACACTAAGCATGATATATTTATCTTGTTCCGCTCCAATAATACATATATAGCTGATGTTACACTCTATTATATAAATACATTATAATGTCTGGTGCTTGTCATGTTTTGTCTATGTGTAATTTATGTGTTGTATGAAATATGCGTTGAATATATCTTTGTGGCTTGTCTGTGTGGATGCGTATGCTACCGTATATCCTGTGCACGCTGCTTGTATGCGCACGAACAGAGACCTCTCTGTTTGGAGTTTGTATGTTGTGTGTGTAATATTTTTGACTTCGACAGGTGGTTCTAGCAAACCCAGTTTTTGGGCCTGGCATTAGGTGGGCGCTATTAGTCCAGTTCTTGAGGGATTGGGTCCACGATGGCGCCGTGATCTTGCTGGAGCAGGATTTGATGTAGAGGTGTCTATGAAAGTGCCAAGGCCTACAGATGTTTCCTTGTGCGCTTAGCTTCTTTATGTCGTACAGCGCAAGCCGTCTGGCGCAACAGACACTCCGATACAAGTAGCTAGCATGGCAAACTCCTTCAGTAACTATTGCTCTTTAGTCACATTGTAGCCGCATACAAAGCTGCTCACGGAATACATGCGATTCCCCGGTGGACGGGATGACGGCTGTCATGATCCCGGCAGCGGGATCCTGTCTGCAAGAATGCCGGCAGTGGGGCGAGAGCTAGGAAGCCCCTTGCCTGGCTGGCTGTGCTCGCCTCAGGTTATATTCTCACTCTGTGGGTGTCATGAACATCCATAGAGGGAGAATAGCCTGTGTCGCCGGTGTTCCGGCAGCGGCATTTCACTGCCTGCCGGTATTGTGACTGGCGGGATCCCGACTGGTGGTATTTTAACCGATACCCCCGCACACAGCGTAACGGAGATGCTAGGTTGCGACTTTTGTCGCAAAGGAATTGGTACAACCTATTTACAAAGTCTCCGATTCAGCATAACGGAACGCAGAAAGCTTAGAGCAAAGGTGTATGAGAACACCTTAGATGATGCTGAAGGTGCAGGGGCATAGATACAGTGGTTACCCTGACAATCCAGGTGTGAGTTTGTGGATCAGGGTATTAGATGGATATAGAGGCTCACCTGCTGCAGGAGGGGAGTGTCCGTTCCCAGGCCCCGTACATAGCTCTGCTGATGTTCATGCAAACTCCATGCAGGCAGCTCCAGTAGCACCGGCTCTGATATATATGTGTAATGTAAAATAGTCATGAATACATATCCATAGCACCTCACTACACACAATGGGGCTTGGTTGATGGTTTTGAATGAATAGCTATTTAATGGATAAAGTTGCCCATGCAACGTTAGGGCTGACCTCAGATTGGATCATACTAACCAGGTGACATTACTGGGGCTAGACGATGACTGGTAATTATTCGCTGGCTGAAATTACCATATGTCCCGACCAATGTTTTGTAGATCCTGATCAGATGCTGATTGTGGCCGGCTGTCTTTGTAGGCCCATGAACACTCTCAGTAGCGCCCATTTATACGTAAATTGGCTTAGCCCCAGTGCAAACCACAGCGTCTATGGGCACTTTAAGGAATTAAGACAGACCATTATTTTACTTGATACTTTGTGTATCCTGCTTTCTGAGTGCCAGAATCTCTGTCTCATACCACGTCTTGCCCACAGAGCTACAGGCGGTCCATCAGGAAGAAGTGGACACCGCATGGTATACACAAAGAGACAGCTGATGGTCTTTGGAGGATTTCATGAGAGCACACGGTGAGGCCTCTTACAGTGTCTGTGTCTCTGCCAAGATGTCTGCCTGTTCCTCCCCATCTAGGAGACTCCAGCCACTCACCCTCTTCCTCTACACTCCTGTCGGGCCCCTTTTCCTCTACTGGTGCATTACCTTCTCCCTTCCCCTGCTGCCAATGCCCCAGCCAGACCCCTCTCTCCCACTGTTGCCATGTCTTCCTCCCACTGCTGGGGCACTCCGCTTCCGCTATTTCTAATGATGCCTCAGCCAGACCCCTCTCACATTTCTGGTGCATCTTCTCCCTTCCCTTCTGCAGACCTCTCTGCCCTTTCTGGGGCACCATCCTTTCCCCATCCTGCTGCAGATACTCCTGCCAGACATCCACTACCGCTGCCGGGGCACCGTCCTCTCCCTCTACCCTGCTGTATATAATATAGCACCACTACGCGGAGAGGGACTAGAGGCACACGTGGCTTATGGAAAGACTGGAGCCCGTTATATAACTCTGCAACCCACTGAATGAAATAAGTGTTTTGGACCATGCTGTCTGTGGTCTATTACTGACCAGTCCTGTTCAGATTGTTCCTCTGTTGGGTAATGACTTCTCTTTTTCCATAGAGATTACATTTATTACAATGACGTGTACACATTCAACTTGGACTCCTTCGCATGGAACAAGGTCTCGCCGTCTGGTACTGGCCCTTTGCCACGATCCGGTTGCCAGATGACCACCACCCAGGATGGTAGCATCATCATCTATGGTGGTTATTCAAAGCAGGTGAGAAGCCCTTACAGACTGGAGTTTTCATATAAAACCCTGCAGTGACTGGTACCAACAACTTCATATCGGGTACAGGTAACTCTTAATGAAAGCGATGGTGCTTGGGCCAATGTGTCGTGTCCAGGGGGCAGATGTATTAAGCTTGGAGAAGTAATAAAGCAGTGATAAGTGCAAGGTGATAACGCACCAGCCAATCAGCTCCAATATGTAAATTGATAGGAGCTGATTGGCTGGTGCATTATCACCTTGCACTTATCACTGCTTTTTCACTACTTTATCACTTCTCCGGGCTTACTACCTCTGCCCCCAGATGTGGAAGAGGCATCATATTTTCCAGCTGTTGTGGTGATAGAACTTCCAGGCTCCTCTGGGACTTGTAGCTCCACGACACGTTTTCTGGCTACTTACCTGTAAATGAAAGCATTGCTGGTTATAATGTAATATAATCAGATATTATAGGTCAGGTCATGGCCGCATGCACAGGCAATGCCGGGAGTGATCGGACAGCTTGGCCAGAGTGACGTTCGGTGTGGAGTCTATGTGACCAGCGTTATTTGCTGTGTGCCGGCCAGTGACATTCTGATTTCTTCTCAGAGAATAAAGAAGGACGTGGATAAAGGCACGGTGCACACAGACATGTTCTTACTGAAGGTGGAGGGTGCAGGTGAGCAGACACTGGCCTTCTCTATACAGTACATGTTAATTATTGCTTCTGGTACCTCCTATAGCGTTTCTCCCTCCGTGTCGATGCCGCTCAATCAGAAACACAGAGGGGGAGAGCGGGTGGTATGAAACCTTCTAAGGAGAAGAAGTGGTGATGTGGCCCAGCGCAGCCAATAGGATTTGAGCTATCCTTTATCTGGTGCATTCTATATAGTGATAACTAGTATGTGATTTGTTGTTATGGGGAACAGAACGTTTGATACCTCTCCCTCAAAATCCCTTTATCAGATGCACGGCCAGGCGTACAGTAGTAGATTACACCCGGTACTCAGACAATAATAGACTGGCAGTGTGCGCACATTCGGGCCGTGTCATTTTCTTGGACCTTAACTGCTGTGACCAGAACATTCCTCTGTTTTCCCAGCTATATGCACCGAACACATTACGCAGAACAGAATTTGTTAGCAGGAACCACACAACCCCTCTACTCTGCCCATTGTATTCCTGGGAGCCTCAGACCTTACTTGATCCGTAGTTTTTCTCCAAGTTAGATTAGCCATAAGTGTACCTAAACTGCCATACATAATATATACCAAAATATTCCTTACCACCTCTGGTAGGGTATTCTACCATCTGCTGCCCTTTCCCCCTTCATCCAGTCTTCCCCAGACCACACACCCTCCACTTGTAGTGTATGTCCTCTCGTTCTAGTGCGTGTCCTGCAGGGATTGTTCCCCTCTGATCCTTTGGTATATTTGAAAGCTTCTGCCCCATCCCCCTTCTCTGCTCCTCTCCTGAGGTCCTTCTGTGGCTCCTGGTTGGTTTTGTGCAACTAATGCTATATTTAGCCTTTTGTATTTGTGCAACCTAGTTTCAAGATTTAGCATATTTTTTTCCATTGAACCTTAGTTGCCAGGTACTTGACCATTCCTCTAATCTATCTACATCTGTAATTCTTGTCATCTAGCTCCCCAATTCCATGAATTTGTGTCCTCTGCAAAAGCGTTCCCTTCCCTGTATTACCAGCATCAGTCACCTGCCCCTGGGTCCCCTCTGCTTGTTCGATGCTTCCATCCTCCTCTGAGAACCATATTTAGTATCATGGTGTATTCTCTAATCCAGTGGACACAAAGGTTGTGCTCTCTAATTCTCCCCACTGCATCGATGTCTCGTTCACTGCAGAGGTATCCTGTCTCCATTTCCCCATCTGCCCTTTGCTGTCTGGGGTGTGTGTCTCTCTGTCGATCACTAATCCATTTATCTCATGTTCCCTCAGACCCAGGTCTCACCCACCCTTAAGTCACTCCCACACTTGCCTCATAAACATTGTAAGTAATACAGAGAGGGCTTATTTAGGAGGGTGCTCCTACGTGTATTGATTGAGTGAAGCTCACAGAAAGGGACTTGGGGCGCCCATACTTTTTCTTCTAACCGAGGCAGACTTGGGCTGCCCATCATAATAGGACTTTGGATAGTGGCAGTGATGCCACCATTGCAACATCCCTATTTCACCATTGTGGTTACTTGGGGCTCATGCGCAGATGATGCCTGGATTTCCTGCATGGGCAAAAGATCATGTACTGCGGACACCACTACTGGTATTTTTTATTTACTAAAGATCTATCCAAAAGACTAAAGGCATTGACAAATATACTAGTATATAATGTGTGTGTTATATCTATATTTATGCAGTGGGGTACATTGGTTTCCACAGGGAAACATTGTGGTGTAGAGATGGATCTTGATCCAGGCACCAACAGGCTAAAGCTTTAGACTGTCCCAGGATGCATTGGGGCCTCCTCTATAACACCGCCTCCAGGCACTGTGAGCTCAGTTTCGAGTTGGTGCCTCCAGAAGCAGGTCACTGAAAAAACTTTTAGAAGACTTCAAGGACCGTAGCACTTACACGTCAGGTTGACATTCTGTGCTGCGGCTCCGTCACCTCCCCAGCGGCTTCGCATACTCCCGCTAGCTCTGTTCCCGGGTACTTGTGGCGGAGACGCTCCGGCTCTAGGCACACGGTCGCAGACGCTCTCCTGGTTCGCGTCGCTGCTATTGAAGGGAGGAGGTAAGAGGGTCACCCACGCGGGACCCGCCATTAAATCGCGTTTCCGGTCGCAGTCTAAGGAGACGGACTGCGACGCTGGAGTGGACAATGTAACAGAGGAGGGACCCCAGTATATCCACCAGGGCATAGGAGTACAGGTCTGATATACAAATATCCTGTTTATTAAGACTCCATAGTACCAGGTGGTGAGGACCAGCATATGGGAGAAGGCGCTTCACCTGTAGCACCTCCTCCAACCTCGGGCGCCATCTACTGCTGGTGTTCCCGCCCTGGAGCTGCCTCACACTCTCCCTCACTCCCTGACTGAGACGCGGCGATTAGCTGCGACTGGTCTTCGGGACTGTAGGGCAAGGTCTCTTCTGTAAATCCGCCTGTATATCAGCACCGTGGTTTTACAGACACTTAAGTATTCTACATGTCATTAATAAGACACCGTTAGTTAAGAACAAGTTTACCTTTGCCAGAATATATTGTACGAGTATTCTGATATATACATCCGGTCTTGGACCGCGCATTGTTAGATATATATACACATATACTAGTCCAGTGCAGTTTTATTATCTTGCTAAAATAATTATCTGCATTGTCACTGTGACTGTGTGTGCCTGTATCTGCTGTGTGCATTTCACTTTCAGTGTATCCCAGCTATATCTATCACTGTATTCTGTACCCTCTTCACAGTATTTACCGTCAAGTGTATTCTACTGTGCACTCAGTCACATAATACTGGATTTATTCGCTGGTGTTGTGTACTGTGTACGCAGTCACACAGTACCGGATTTAGACGCTGGTGTTGTGTACTGTGTACGCTGTCGCATACTAGGGGATTTATGCGCTGGTATTGTACTCTGTCTGGCTGTATCGTACTCATACGCTCTGCGGTTACATTCACTTACATGTCTATCAGAAAAGGGGGAAATCCACGGACGCTCACATGTCATGCAGCGCATGCGCCAGGGATTTGCCTGGGAGGAATCATTGTATGACGGTCTGTGTACTGTGTGCCATACATCTCCCAGTCAGTCCGCAGCTCCTGTACACAATCAGGTTCCACCTTGGGCGGCGTTCTCAACTATGCTCAATACGCTTGTGACACACCTTACGCCCCCTATGGGACCTCCTGTGCCATTGCAACCACATATTGTCCCTATGGTAAATCCACCTTGGGCGGATAATTTGTCTACCCAGTTGCAGCACTTGAATCAATCTTTGGTTAGACATAAACCTACCCCAACTCACCCTCGTGTCAAGGGGTTATCTAAGCGGGCCACTTCCTCCTCACAATCCACTAATCTCTTGGAAGATTCTTCTGATGAGAATAGGGAGTATACTGACCCGTCAGACACTGATACAGCTGCTTCTGATGAGGAATCTACTATGCAGGTTGATGTCCCTGATTTAGTGGTTGCTATTAAGCAGATGCTACAGATCACTGATGATGATGAGGATTCCAATACAGTTTCTAAGAAACCTGATAAGTTTAAACTAAACGTCAGAAGGTAACTAAAACATTTTACCGCAATCTGACCATTTAATAGACATACGTCAAGAACCCTGGTCTTCGCCAGGAAAGAAATTCTCCCCATCTAAAAAGATGGTAGCTCGTTATCCTCTCCCTACTGAGTTGTGTAACAAGTGAGAAAATTCACTGCCGGTGGGTTCCCATGTCACCCGTCTCGTGGTGTCATCTACTCTGCCTGTCACCTCACTGAAGGAACCGACAGATAAGTGTGTGGAGGGATGTCTGAAGTCTACTTACTCCCTTACATGTGCTCTACATAGACTCACTATAGCAGCCTCTTGGGCTGCAAAAGGAATTGAAGCATGGGTTCAGGCATTAGAGAAAGAGCTGCCTCAGGATATATCTGACATTGCCAGACAGTACCTGTCTCACATTACCACCGCCGCCTATTACATTCAGGAGGCGTCATCTGAGGCAGGCGTGCTTGCAGTCAAGGCATCGACTACGTCCATCCTGGCTCGCCGTATTCTGTGGTTGAGGTCGTGGAAGGTGGACCTGGACTCCAAAAAGACCTTGGAGGTACTCCCTTTTAAGGGAGACATTCTATTTGGGGAAGATCTCAATAATATTGTTACTGACTTAGCAACTGCTAAGACTGCATTTCTCCCGAATACTAATCCTTCTGCACAGAAGGCAAAAGGTACCACTTTTCGCTCCTCTCGACCTCAAGGGAAAGCAAAAGGTCAGGCATTCCCGAGACAATCTTGTGCTCCCAAAACCACCAAGCCGAAGGCAAAACAAGCCTGCTGCGTTATGGGACGGGCCTTCCCCTGGGGGACCCTAGGGTGGGAGGCTGACTTCTGCGATTCACCCAGGTCTGGTTATAGACCACTTCAGACGCATGGGTACAAGAAGATGTATCTTATGGGTACGCAGTCTCTTTCAAGAGACCTCCCCCCCCCGCCACAATCACAAAGTTCCGGTCTTCGGATCAAGAACCAGGGATCCTCAAGCAGCGTTCGTGGACGTACTAGCAATTCCATGGAACTTTCGGCTGCCTTACGTGTTCCCTCCAGTGTCACTTCTGCCCAGGGTACTGCGGAAGTTCAGACAAGAAGGAGGAATTCTACTTCTAGTTGCTCCAGCGTGGCCCAGAAGGCATTGGTTCTCAGACCTGCAGGGTCTATCAATCGAGCGTCCTCTTCTACTTCCTCAACGCCCAGTCCTCCTAGTTCAGGGCCCTTGTGTCTACCCGGACCTGGCCAGACTGGCTTTGACAGTGTGGCTCTTGAAGCATCACTCCTGAAGGCAAAAGGATTCTCCGAGGCGGTTATACAAACTATGCTGAAGGCCTGCAAACCGGCATCTGCACGGATTTAATTTAGGGTCTGGCATTCTTACTTCACCTGGTGTGCTGCTAAGAATTACGATGCATACACATTCAGATCTTCCAGCCTTCTGGCTTTTCTGCAACAAGGCCTGGACTTAGGCCTTCATCTGGCCTCTTTCAAGTTTCATATTTCTGCCTTGTTGGTGTGGTTTCAGAGAAAAATTGCGCCTATTCCTGACGTTCATACTTTCACTCAGGGTGTGTTATGCATTCAGCCTCCCTATGTCCCTCCTGTGGCTCCATGGGATCAGTCTGTTGTCCTGAATGCCCTGCAAGAGTCTCCATTTGAACCTCTTAAGTCAATGGGACCTTAAATGGCTTATGGTCCTGTTCCTCCTGACTATCACCTCTGCTAGGAGGGTGTCAGACCTAGGTGCTTTGTCCTGTCGTCCACCCTTCCTGATATTTCACCATGACCGAGCAGTTCTTAGAACTTGCCCGGGTTATTTACCTAAAGTGGTGTCATCTTTTCACCTTAACCAAGAGATTGTGGTTCCGGCTTTTATCTCTTCTGGTTTGTCCTCCAAAGAGCGGTCTTTGGATGTGGTATGGGCTCTCCGTATATATGTGGAGAGGACTGCCTCTATCAGGAGGTCAGATTCCCTTTTTGTACTTTTTGGTTTTCACAAACGTGGCTGGCCTGCAAATAAGCAATCCTTGCCCAGATGGATTAGAATGGTGATTGCACAAGCTTATGCGCAGGCTTGACTCCCAGCTCCTGCTGCTATTAAAGCCCGTTCTACTCGGTCTGTTGGACCTTCTTGGGCGGCTCGCTGAATCGCGTCCGCTGAACAATTGTGCAAGGCGGCTACGTGGTCCTCAGTGAACATGTTAATTAGATTTTATGCCTTCGATACTTCCGCCTCCCACGATGCTGCCTTTGGACGCCGTGTTCTCATACCCGCTACGGCGCGTCTCCTCCCATGAGGAACTGCTTTAGGACATTACCGATGTTTGCCTGCGGAAACCAACCCCGCTGCAGAAAAGGAGATTTATGGTAGACTTACCATTGTTAAATCTTTCTGCGAGGTACATTGGTTCCACAGGGCACCCACCTTGGTGCACCTAGCTTCTATGGGTTTGTATGGCAGTAGCCGCTAGTCCCTTCTCCTGTCGTGAGAACGTGGTTCTATGTGACTAACATCTACCTTCTCTTTTACCTGCTCCTGCATTGGACTGGTTAATGAAACTGAGCTCACAGCGCCTGGAGGCGGGGTTATAGAGGAGGCCCCAATGCATCCTGCGACAGTCTAAAGCTTTAGCCTGTTGGTGCCTGGATCAAGATCCATCTCTACACCCCAATGTATTCCTGTAGAACCAATGTAGTTCGCAGAAAGAGATTGACTCACTGATTGACTCATCACGAAATTTCTTAAACCGCAAGGCCTACAATCTTGAAACTTGGCAGGCAGTTTCTCCTTAGGTCCCATGTGCTTGCTAAAAACCGGTTTTACAAATGTCACTACCCATCCACGAAAATCGCCAAAAATGGGGGTGTGTGTGTGTGTGTGTGTGTGTGTGTGTATATGTTTGTATGTATGTCTGTATGTTCCAGCATAACTCCAGAATGCCTGCAGCAATTTTACACCAAACTTGGCACACATATGACTTATAATTGGGGAACAAACACTGTGGGGGTAACACATCCCTAGCACAGCTAGGGGTGAGGCAGCAGGACAGAGTATTTCAGCAGACCGCATAACTCCGTATTGCCTGGACCAATTTTCTCCAAACTTGCTACACATATGACTTACAATTGGGGAACAAACACTGTGCAGGTAAGACACCCCTATGGGCGAGGCAGCAGCACAGAGTATTTCAGCAGACAGCATACTTCTGGAATGCCTGGTGCAATTTACACCAAACTTGGTACACATATGACTTACAATCTGGAAACAAACACTGTGGGCCAGCAGCACAGACTGTATCAGGACATGCATGATATGTCAGTGACGACAGGGCTTCATGTGACAGTGGCAGTGACATAATGTGAGGAGGGGAATGGAGGTAGCAGGAAGCCACACACTGAGTTATATCTGTGTTTCCCAACCTCTGTCCTCAAGGCACACTAACAGTCCTGGTTTTAGTGATATCCAGGCTTGAACACAGGTGACTTAATTAGTACCTCAGTTATTTTGATTTAACCATCTGTGCTGAAGCCTGGATATAACTAACACCTGCACTGTTAGTGTGCCTTGCGGACCGTGGTTGGGAATGCCTGAGTTATATAGTGGAAGTAGCAGGGTCCACCAGCAGCACAGAGTATATCAGGAGATGCATAATGTGTTGCACTATATAAGGAACTTGTAAATAAATCGATCATTTCATAGGGGCACGAACATGATGTGAGGAGGGGAATGGAGGCAGTAAGAAGCCACAGACTGAGAGTTGTATAGTGGGAAGAACAGGGTCCCTTGGGGGACCAAAAAGGGGTCCGGCCACTACACAAAGTGGGTCATGGAAGCAAGATATGCCTATATACTAGATCTCCAACCAACATAAATTAATGAACTATAATTCTAATTTACCATCCTCATTCCGTAGCGAAGCACGTTTATTCGGCTAGTATATGTGTGTGTATATATATATATATATATATATATATATATTAAGAATCCATTATTTTATTAATGCATTTCCTAATACTTCATTCTATTGAACATATTTTGTTTTGTGCCACTTGTTCCCTAGTTCCTGGGATACGTTCCTGCTCTATCCATCCCGTGTGCGGTGGGTATGGGTGGACCTCTTTTTATTTATTTTTTCCTGACTTGTTTCACTGGTTAAATATTTGCTGATGAAGTCTCTGAGCCGTCCTCCTAATTAGTTGGCTCCGCTCCAAGCTGGGTGCAAGCAGCCCTACACGCCCGAATCCTCACACCAATTACTCAGCCACATTGCTCTGGCCTGTAGGGAACACTATCTTACACAGCCTGAAAGCCGGATTGAGATATCATAAGAACATTAATGATTTTTTTTTTCCTCCTGGCGGGTGTGGATCTGGCACAGCTCCTCATCCTCTGCAAGTGGCATTGTAATTTTACCCTGTGATCACCCAGCCCACACAGCAGCCATCAGGTGGCAAACCGTTTGATGCCAGGCATGCTAACTAGCAATTAGAGGCGCCAGCAGGCCAGCTGTGACATGTTGTAACTTGGGAGACAATAAGTAAGGAGGGACCCCATGGGGGATGGAGGTTGTGTAGCCAGCGCAGAAAGCAGAGGGTGACTAACACGTGCTTATTGCGTGAGACTTCTTGCTGCAGATACACATCCATGTGGCATAGAGGCAAATCTAATAAACAAATTAAAACCATTCTATCCGGAAGAAACCTTGCTTATATTAAAGACCGTCTATCTTTGCAAAGTCCTGCATGGCAATCTCATGTCTGATGTTAAAAAGTTATAGGCTAGTCAAACCACTAAACTCCTAGAATTGTAGTTACCATCTTGTCCCCAACTTGTTGCAGCTCCGATTGGAGCTAATATTAGTCAGACAGGTCACCCTTCAGTCTGCTCTGAGATTACTGGGCACGCCCCATTTTTGAATCCGCCAATCAGCGCTGTGCATTTCTGCATATCAAGTCTGCAAGCCTTTTAGTCCCACTTTGTCAGCTCGGATAGAAAAGCTCCCTCTCCTGCAAGACGGCGACTGAAGTGTTAATTCAGTTAGTAAGACACGCACTCACCCTTGCGCTTTGCGTGTTGTACGGTTCATATCTGAAGTAAAGTAAAAAGAGGATTGTAAATAGAGAATGTTTTTCTGTACCCCAATTGGAAATGTTTGCAGTGTCCGCCCTCTGGCCTGCAGGAGGCTTGTTCTGCCTGCAAAAGGGTTAAATCTTGTGTGGTCGTAGAAATAAAGATACTAAAATATAAAGAATCGTACCATTAACCAGCTGATCCGCCATTTCGTCTGAATAAGCACATATCCCGGGGGCCCGCAGACGTTAAAGGGAGCATATGGATTAAAATGGGTGATTAAGCTTCAGAATGCACTTTGGCGTTTCAGAAAAGAGGCTTCAAAGAGGCACCAATTCTGTTAATGGACCTACAGATCTGCCAGAGAGAAGCAATTCAGAGGAGATGGTTCAGATTGACACGTTTCCTTCCCCTGTCCCTCCGCTCTCCCTCCTCTTCTTTCCCTGTGTTGGCCTTTGTTGTGAGCCCCCATTATTTGTTGATGATTTCTGTGCCTGTAGGACAGCCTAAGGCACTCTCCTGCTCTCCTAGCTGTTGTGGAACTACAAGTCCCAGCATGCATTTCCAGCAAGACATCCAGTGGCAACTTCTCTGGGACATCTTGATTGAGCACAGCAGGTTTCATGGTCATGTCTTGTCCAACTCCTGTGTCACTCTACTTTCCCAGACAAATGGTTGTGGTCCAGGCTGAACCCGTCCGGTGTAAAGCCCACCCCCAGGACTGGCTTTTCCATGGCTGTCGGGCCCAACAACCGCAGTGTCCTGTTTGGAGGGGTCTATGATGAGGAAGAAGAGGAAAGCATTGAAGGAGACTTCTTTAACGATATCTACTTCTATGACCAGGGGAAGAATCGGTGGTTCACCGGCCAGATTAAGGTAAGATGTCTCATTGTTGTACAGTTAGTTTTTATGTTGGGTGTATAGGCTGCATACGTCAGCTATAAGGCTGATCAAGATGGCTTCTGCGGCATGTGTTACACATCTGCAAAACGAGGCCTGATCTAACTTCCAGACTGTCTGTACTGGCAGATGCCCCGCGCTTCATCTGTATTCTGCCCACGCGCAGTCTGCAAACACCCGCAGGTCCGATTGTGCATCTTGCATAACCCAGCTCCGAAAGTATGCCAGTTTTCCTCCACTGCTATTAAGTAACAATGTAGGACCACCAATGTACAGAAGTGTCTTCGTACATCCAGCCCGGGGTGCTTAGCGTGAGCGATCCACCAGGTCCCGTGCAACTCTGCTACGTCGGGTGCCTTTTGTTTTTAAAAAAAAATGCATGTTATTCACAATGCAATGCGGCTAGGGCGCACAAGAAGACTGTGCTGATTAATGTGATATAGGACACTTGTATACTGTGTGCGACTGAGTCTGTATACAGAGCAGAACTTGTATTGGAAAAAAGCTGCGGCTGCTACATTGTAGCACTTCGTGTACAGATTCAGTGACTCAGTCGCAGACAGACATACAGGTGTAATATATCAAATTAATCAGCAGTCTCCTCGTGCGTTCTATCCGTATTGCATTGCGATTAAGATGCATTTTGGTCAGAAAAGAAGCAAAAAGTTTGTATATTCTTGCGTGGGTTTCCTCCCACCATCCAAAAATATACTGGTAGGTTAATAGGCTCCTGACAAATATTAACCCTACTATTAATGTGTGTGTGGGAACATAGATTATAAGCCCCACTGGGGCAAGGACTGATGTGAATGGGCAAATATTCTCTGTAAAGCGCTGCGGAATATGTGTGCGCTATATAAATAACTGGTAATAAATAAAGACTCTCCACGCTGGAAGATTCTTGCACAACCTGGCATGCCAAGAGGGGTTGTTTGGTGTGACTGCAGCAAAAATGTACTAGTCAGGGGACCACTAGACAAAGACCTAAAGTCACCTGGAACCCCTTTAAATAAGTGAAAACCTGAATATATGTGGTCCAGGCAGAGTGGGATGCGGTCAAGATCCCGCCAAACGTAATCCCGGCGGTTGAAATACCGACACCGTGATCCCGACCGGCACAATCCCGACACATTCTCCCTCTGTGGGTGTCCACGACACCCATAGAGGGAGAATAAATTAGTGTGCCAGGCGTAGCGAGCCCGCAAGGGGCTGCGTTGCGCTCGCCCCCCTGTCGGGATCCCGGTGTCTGTATTCCGACTGCCGGGATCCCGTCCGGCAGGATTTCGTACTGATCCCGGCATTGTCTATCAGGCTTTAGGCCAATCCCCAGGCTCTGAGTGTTTGTAGTTTGGCCAACATTGCACCATCTCAGAATACGATTTGGCCAAGGCCCACTTCGGTAATGTTACTCTGCTTTATTCCGCCACACACCAAATAAACTGACAGCAACTGTGTCCTGTTACCCATCCAGAGAGCTAAATCGGAGCGCAAAAGGAGGCGGCGTGCGGACAGGAATGTGGAGGCTGAACCATCTGGGAGCGACGAGGCTGGAGCGCAGAGTCCACCAGAGCCCATTGAAGTTATAAAGGAAATCGTGGCTGAAGACGGGACAGTGATGACCATCAAACAGGTCATCTCCAGCCAGGTGGCCTCAGCCAGTGACGAGGACGAGAGCAGCGGAGATGAGGACCAGGAGGAAGCCACAGGGCCACAGGTGGAGCCATGCCCACGATCCAACTCCATGATAGCTGCCAAGCAAGGGATCCTGTATGTATACGGGGGGATGTTTGAAGTTGGCGACCGCCAGTTCACGTTAAATGACCTATACAGCCTCGATCTGCACAAGATGGAAGAATGGAAAGTGCTAGTGGAAATGGACCCAAGTAAGTCTACACTTCACATCACGTGTAGTTGTTACTTGTTAGCAGAAGGTATTTAATTGTTGTTCAGTGGACAGTAGAGGCGCATGGATGTCACTGCATTGTGTATATACCGGTTACAGCAATAGAACATAGGGCATTTGTAGTAAGCCTGGAGAACTGATAAAGAAGTGATACGTGGAAGGTGATAATGCACCAGCCAATCATTACGGGTTTGAAAAATGACAGGAGCTGATTGGCTGGTGCGTTATCACCTTCCACTTATCACTGCTTTTATCACTTTTCCAGGCTTAGTACATCTGCCCCATAATTCCAAATATACTTACATTAAGCTCCTCTGTAGAAACTTTCAGTCTTGTGACTATCACTTTTTTATATGTCGACATTGTGGTGTCCACATCCTGCCGACAGCACCAGGGTGCATGTAAAACCATCCATCGTGAATACATTCAGGCTATGTAGTTACAAATAGGCATTCTATTCAGATGAGTGTCACGCTGTGTGTGTTGCTCACCTCTTGCCGCAGTTCCATAGTGCGATCCGATGTTGGAGTGTGCAGGATTAGTATTGTGCAGTCTGGCTTGTCCTACACAGCTATAACCCAAAGAAAGGTACTGTATGATAGCTTACATTAATGCTGTGGGGGCAGTTTTCTCTGCGACTCCGAATGTGTAGTGGACTTTAACAAAAATATGGCAGAGTGTTCAGAAATTCAGGGTAAGACTAAATAGCTCAGATTGCTGCCTGCAGTCCAAGGTATCTGTTCCCTTTTGATTTCACGTCGCTTTACGTACAGCTGAGGGGGGTTACAGCTGCAAGTGCTGAATTTTCATTAACATGGTCATCCATTTTCTTTTTCTTTTCCTTTCTGTTCTGCGCAGAGACGCAAGAATGGTTGGACGAGTCAGACTCTGATGACAATGAAGAGGAGGAGGCAGAAGGCGCAGAGGGAGGAGCTGAAGAGGAGGATGATGAAGAGGATGAAAGTGAGGAGGACAGTGGTGAGTGTAATGAGATGTAGACTTGGAGGTGGCTGTTACACTTTCCCACATCTTGGCTGATGCCCTCTGAGTCCCTTTCCACTCTGCAGCTGTGACGATTTGCATTGTCATTTATTCCTTACAGCCATCCTCATTGTCTCCTTCCCCAGGTGAAGAGCATCACCCGCCGGTGGAGCCCCACGAGAAGTACTCTGATTACTTGCCCCGGACAGAGCAGTACTGGATTCAAATTGCCCGAAGCAACATGGGCGCTGAAGCCAAAGAAAAGAAAGTTGTAAAAGTGGCGCACGCCATGGCACAGACGTTTTACGAATTTAAGGATAAATAGTCCGGGGCGAAGAGCAAGTGCCATGTTCTTTGGAACTTCCGTTGCGGGAGACTCCTTACATGCTCCAAAGGGAGATGCCCAAACATAAATATGATATGGAAAATAACTGGGCCGTCTTTACGCCGCAGACCTCTTCCCCTTATTATCAGAGTGGAGGCAGCCATATCATAGCCTAAAACATATTCACCATTACCCAGAGGCATCACTGTAACAGCATCCTCGTTAACCCACAAAATGGCTGCCTCCAGTGTATGTGAGTGGCAGTTAGGCCTTAAGTGTGCTCTCAGATTTCTTTTTGGAAACCAAATGAATGTGAAATCTTTATTGGACTCTCAAATGATCGGTTTATGTTATCGACGGTCTTTTTTTTTTTTTTTTTTGGTCCCTTTCCAGACTCCCTGATTAATCCCTGCAACCTCTCCAGTGGCTGTAATAAGTACCTGACAGTGGCGTGTCTGAATCAACGTGACTCGGCATAAACCCTGCCTGCCTCTCCCTGCTGACGGCTGCCTCTCTGTATTCATGGTGTTTTGCCAGCTGCAAAAATGTAACCCTTGCCATGTCTCAGCAAATTTTATTTCGTCATGTGACTCCTTACACTGGAGAAAAAATAGACTGTGTACATTTGGCATCGTGATGTAAAGCCAGAATCAAAATAAAAAAAAAATCTTTATTTCAGATACTAGTGGGTCCCCCCCCCCCCTTGCTCAAATACAGGTGAGAACGGCCATCTTATGGTGGAAAGGATAAGTCTGACCTGATCGGTACAGTCACAGTTGGGCTTTTGCCCAGAATACTAGTCTGTCAGCCATGGGCACATCTGATTTAATAAAAAGGTTGGTCCAAGGTTTGTGAAATAATTCATGCAGTACAGTTGGTGTAATGGTTAGCATTACTGCCTCCTAGCACTGAGGTTGTGGGTTCGATTCCCATTATGGCTTAACTGTGTGGAGTTTGTATATGCTTCCTGTGCTTGCGTGGGTTTCCTCCAGGTGCTCCGGTTTCCTCCCACAATCCAAAAATATACTGGTAGGTTAACTGGCTCCCAACAAAAATGAACACTAGTGTGTTGTACATGTGGTAGGGAACATAGATTGTAAGCTCCACTGGGGCCAGGGACTGATGTGAATATCCAAATATTCTCTTTAAAGCCCTGTATAATATGTGTGCGTTATATAAATATCTGGTAATTAATGCAAGTTTTTTGCTGGTAAAATAATGTTTCTCTGACGTCCTAGTGGATGCTGGGAACTCCGTAAGGACCATGGGGAATAGCGGGCTCCGAAGGAGGCTGGGCACTCTAGAAAGAATTATGACTACCTGGTGTGCACTGGCTCCTCCCACTATGACCCTCCTCCAAGCCTCAGTTAGATTTTGTGCCCGGCCGAGGTTGGATGCACACTAGGGGCTCTCCTGAGCCTTTAGAAAGTATAGAAATTAGGTTTTTTATTTTCAGTGAGACCTGCTGGCAACAGGCTCACTGCAACGAGGGACTAAGGGGAGAAGAAGCGAACCTGCCTGCTTGCAGCCAGCTTGGGCTTCTTAGGCTACTGGACACCATTAGCTCCAGAGGGATCGACCGCAGGCCCAGCCTTGGTGTTCGGTCCCGGAGCCGCGCCGCCGTCCCCCTTACAGAGCCAGAAGCAAGAAGAGGTCCGGAAAATCGGCGGCAGAAGACATCAGTCTTCACCAAGGTAGCGCACAGCACTGCAGCTGTGCGCCATTGCTCCTCACACACACTTCACACTCCGGTCACTGAGGGTGCAGGGCGCTGGGGGGGGGGGCGCCCTGAGAAGCAATAATAACACCTTGGCTGGCAAAAATACCACAATATATAGCCCCAGAGGCTATATATGTGGAAAATACCCCTGCCAGAATATAGGAAAAAGCGGGAGAATAGTCAGCGGAAAAGGGGCGGAGCTATCTCCCTCAGCACACTGGCGCCATTTCTCCCTCACAGCTCCGCTGGAAGGAAGCTCCCTGGCTCTCCCCTGCAGTCTACACTACAGAAAAGGGTAAAAAAGAGAGGGGGGGCACTAAATTTAGACGCAGTATACAGTTATATAGAAAAAGCAGCTATAGGGGACATAACTCAGTTAGTCCCTGCATTATATAGCGCTCTGGTGTGTGCTGGCATACTCTCACTCTGTCCCCCCAAAGGGCTTTTGTGGGTCCTGTCCTCTGTTAGAGCATTCCCTGTGTGTGTGCGGTGTGTCGGTACGGCTGTGTCGACATGTTTGATGAGGATAATGATGTGGAGACGGAGCAGATGCCTTTAGGAGGGATGTCACCCCCTGCGGGGCAGACACCTGAGTGGATGAGCTTATAGAAAGAAATGAGTGCACGTATAGACTCTTTACATAAGAAATTTGACGACATGCCAAATGTGGGACAGCCGACTTCTCAGCTCGTGCCTGTCCAGGCGTCTCAAAGGTCATCAGGGGCTCTGAAACGCCCGCTACCTCAGACCGCAGACGTCGACACGGATACTGACACCAGTGTCGACGACGATGAGTCTAACCTAATGCCCACTAAGGCCATTCACTGCATGATTGAGGCAATGAAAGAGGTGTTACACATTTCTGATATAAATACAGGTACCACTAAAAAGGGTATTATGTTTGGGGAGAAAAAACTACCCGTAGTTTTTCCCCCATCAGATGAATTAAATGAAGTGTGTGAAGAAGCGTGGGCTTTCCCTGATAAAAAATTGGTAATTCCTAAGAAGGTACTAATGGCGTTCCCTTTCCCGCCAGAGGATAGGTTACGTTGGGAAACACCTCCTAGAGTGGATAAAGCGCTCACACGTTTGTCTAAAAAGGTGGCACTACCGTCTCAGGATACGGCCGCCCTTAAAGAACCTGCTGATAGAAAGCAGGAGGCGATCCTGAAGTCTGTATACACACACTCAGGCATTATACTTAGGCCAGCTATTGCGTCAGCATGGATGTGCAGTGCTGCCGCTGCGTGGTCAGATAAACCGTCAGAAAATATTGACACACTAGACAGAGACACGATCCTGTTAACCATAGACCATATCAAAGACTCAGTCTTATATATGAGAGATGCACAGAGGGAAATCTGCCGGCTGGCATCAAAAGTAAGTGCATTGTCCATTTCTGCTAGGAGAGGCTTATGGACTCGCCAGTGGACAGGAGATGCAGATTCTAAAAGGCACATGGAAGTTTTGCCTTATAAGGGTGAGGAATTATTTGGGGATGGTCTCTCGGACCTAGTTTCCACAGCAACGTCTGGGAAGTCAGCATTTTTACCCCATGTCCCCTCACAGCCTAAGAAGGTGCCGTTTTATCAGGTTCAGTCCTTTCGGACCCAGAAAAACAAGCGTGGAAAAGGCGGGTCTTTTCTGTCCAGAGGCAGAGGTAGGGGAAAAAGGCTGCAACAAACAGCAGGTTCCCAGGAGCAAAAGTCCTCCCCCGCTTCTTCTTCCAAGTCCGCCGCATAACGGTGGGGCTCCACAGGCGGAGCCAGGTACGGTGGGGGGCCGCCTCAAGAATTTCAGCGATCAGTGGGCTCGCTCACAGGTGGATCCCTGGATCCTTCAAATAGTATCTCAAGGGTACAAACTGGAATTCGAGGCGTCTCCACCCCACCGGTTCCTAAAATCTGCCTTGCCGATTGCTCCCTCAGACAGGGAGGCGGTGCTAGCGGCAATTCACAAGCTGTATTCCCAGCAGGTGATAATCAAGGTACCCCTACTTCAACAAGGCCGGGGTTACTATTCCACACTATTTGTGGTGCCGAAACCGGACGGTTCGGTGAGATCCATTCTAAATTTGAAATCCTTGAACACATTCATAAAAAAATTCAAGTTCAAGATGGAATCGCTCAGGGCGGTTATTGCAAGCCTGGACGAGGGGGATTACATGGTATCCCTGGACATCAAGGATGCTTACTTGCATGTCCCCATTTACCATCCTCACCAGGAGTACCTCAGATTTGTGGTACAGGATTGCCATTACCAATTCCAGACGCTGCCGTTTGGACTGTCCACGGCACCGAGGGTATTTACCAAGGTTATGGCGGAAATGATGATACTCCTTCGAAAAAAGGGAGTTTTAATTATCCCGTACTTGGACGATCTCCTAATAAAGGCGAGGTCCAAGGAACAGTTGTTGGTGGGAGTAGCACTATCTCAGGAAGTGCTGCACCAGCACGGCTGGATTCTGAATATCCCAAAGTCACAGCTGGTTCCAACGACACGTCTACTGTTCCTGGGTATGATTCTGGATACAGTCCAGAAAAAAGTGTTTCTCCCGGAGGAGAAAGCCAGGGAGTTGTTATCTCTAGTCAGAGACCTCCTGAAACCAAAACAGGTATCGGTGCATCACTGCGAAGCAATTCCCTTCGGCAGGTTCCATGCCAGAATCTTTCAGTGGGACCTGTTGGACAAATGGTCCGGATCGCATCTTCAGATGCATCGCTTAATAACCCTGTCTCCAAGAACCAGGGTGTCTCTACTGTGGTGGCTGCAGAGTGCCCATCTTCTAGAGGGCCGCAGGTTCGGCATACAGGACTGGGTCCTGGTGACCACGGATGCCAGCCTTCGAGGCTGGGGGGCAGTCACACGGGGAAGAAACTTCCAAGGACTATGGTCGAGTCAGGAGACTTCCCTTCACATAAATATTCTGGAACTAAGGGCCATTTACAATGCCCTAAGTCAAGCAAAATCCCTGCTCCTACACCAGCCGGTGCTGATCCAGTCAGACAACATCACGGCAGTCGCCCATGTAAATCGACAGGGCGGCACAAGAAGCAGGATGGCAATGGCAGAAGCCACAAGAATTCTCCGATGGGTGGAGAATCATGTACTAGCACTGTCAGCAGTGTTCATTCCGGGAGTGGACAACTGGGAAGCAGACTTCCTCAGCAGACACGACCTCCACCCGGGAGAGTGGGGACTTCATCCAGAAGTCTTCCAGATGCTGGTAAACCGTTGGGAAAAACCACAGGTGGACATGATGGCGTCCCGCCTCAACAAAAAGTTAAAAAGATATTGCGCCAGGTCAAGGGACCCTCAGGCGATAGCTGTGGACGCTCTAGTGACACTGTGGGTGTACCAGTCGGTTTATGTGTTCCCTCCTCTGCCTCTCATACCAAAGGTATTGAGAATAATAAGAAAGCGAGGAGTAAACACAATTCTCGTGGTTCCGGATTGGCCAAGACGAGCGTGGTACCCGGAACTTCAAGAGATGATCTCAGAGGACCCGTGGCCTCTGCCGCTCAGACAAGACCTGCTACAGCAGGGGCCCTGTCTGTTCCAAGACTTACCGCGGCTGCGTTTGACGGCATGGCGGTTGAACGCCGGATCCTGAAGGAAAAAGGTATTCCGGAAGAAGTCATTCCTACGCTTATTAAAGCCAGGAAAGATGTTACGGCAAATCATTATCACCGCATATGGCGGAAATATGTTGCATGGTGCGAGGCTGAAAAGGCCCCAACAGAGGAATTTCAACTAGGTCGATTTCTGCATTTCCTGCAAGCAGGAGTGAATATGGGGCTAAAACTAGGCTCCATTAAAGTACAGATCTCGGCTCTGTCGATTTTCTTTCAAAAAGAACTAGCTTCAGTACCTGAAGTTCAGACATTTGGGAAAGGAGTGCTGCATATTCAGCCCCCGTTTGTGCCTCCTGTGGCACCTTGGGATCTCAACGTGGTGTTGAGTTTCTTAAAATCACATTGGTTTGAGCCACTAAAAACCGTGGATCTGAAATATCTCACATGGAAAGTGGTCATGTTATTGGCCTTGGCTTCAGCCAGGCGAGTGTCAGAATTGGCGGCTTTATCATGTAAAAGCCCTTATCTGATTTTCCATATGGATAGGGCAGAATTGAGGACTCGTCCCCAGTTTCTCCCTAAGGTGGTGTCAGCGTTTCACCTGAACCAGCCTATTGTGGTGCCTGCGGCTACTAGGGATTTGGAGGACTCCAAGTTGCTAGACGTTGTCAGGGCCCTGAAAATATATGTTTCCAGGACGGCTGGAGTCAGAAAATCTGACTCACTGTTTATCCTGTATGCACCCAACAAGCTGGGTGCTCCTGCTTCTAAGCAGACTATTGCTCGCTGGATTTGTAGTACAATTCATCTTGCACATTCTGTGGCAGGCCTGCCACAGCCAAAATCTGTAAATGCCCATTCCACAAGGAAGGTGGGCTCATCTTGGGCGGCTGCCCGAGGGGTCTCGGCTTTACAACTTTGCCGAGCTGCTACTTGGTCAGGGGCAAACACGTTTGCAAAATTTTACAAATTTGATACCCTGGCTGAGGAGGACCTGGAGTTCTCTCATTTGGTGCTGCAGAGTCACCCGCACTCTCCCGCCCGTTTGGGAGCTTTGGTATAATCCCCATGGTCCTTACGGAGTTCCCAGCATCCACTAGGACATCAGAGAAAATAAGAATTTACTCACCGGTAATTCTATTTCTCTGACGTCCTAGTGGATGCTGGGACTTCCGTAAGGACCATGGGGAACAGCGGCTCCGCAGGAGACTGGGCACAAAAGTAAAAGCTTTAGACTAGCTGGTGTGCACTGGCTCCTCCCCCTATGACCCTCCTCCAAGCCTCAGTTAGATTTTTGTGCCCGGCCGAGAAGGGTGCATGCTAGGTAGCTCTCCAGAGCTGCTTAGAGTAAAAGTTTTAAATAGGTTTTTTTATTTTCAGTGAGACCTGCTGGCAACAGGCTCACTGCATCGTGGGACTAAGGGGAGAAGAAGCGAACTCACCTGACTGCAGAGTGGATTGGGCTTCTTGGCTACTGGACATTAGCTCCAGAGGGACGATCACAGGTTCAGCCTGGATGGGTCCCGGAGCCGCGCCGCCGGCCCCCTTACAGAGCCAGAAGAGCGAAGAGGTCCGGAGAAAGCGGCGGCAGAAGACGTTCCTGTCTTCAAATAAGGTAGCGCACAGCACTGCAGCTGTGCGCCATTGCTCTCAGCACACTTCACACTCCGGTCACTGAGGGTGCAGGGCGCTGGGGGGGAGCGCCCTGAGACGCAATAAAACACTATAAAAACCTTATATGGCAAAAGAAATGCATCACATATAGCTCCTGGACTATATGGATGCATTTAACCCCTGCCAGTTTTCCTGAAAAAAGCGGGAGAAAAGGCCGCCGAGAAGGGGGCGGAGCCTATCTCCTCAGCACACGAGCGCCATTTTCCCTCACAGTTCCGCTGGAAGGAAGGCTCCCTGACTCTCCCCTGCAGTCCTGCTACAAGAATCAGGGTAAAACAAGAGAGGGGGGGCACTATTGGCAGCTAATATATAATACAGCAGCTATAAAAGGGAGTAACACTTATATAAGGTTATCCCTGCATATATATAGCGCTCTGGTGTGTGCTGGCAAACTCTCCCTCTGTCTCCCCAAAGGGCTAGTGGGGTCCTGTCCTCTATCAGAGCATTCCCTGTGTGTGTGCTGGGTGTCGGTACGATTGTGTCGACATGTATGAGGAGGAAAATGATGTGGAAGCAGAGCAATTGCCCGTGTTAGTGATGTCACCCCCTAGGGAGTCGACACCTGACTGGATGGTCGTATTTAAAGAATTACGTGACAATGTCAGCACTTTGCAAAAAACTGTTGACGACATGAGACAGCCGGCAAATCAGTTAGTGCCTGTTCAGGCGTCTCAGACACCGTCAGGGGCGCTAAAACGCCCGTTACCTCAGATGGTCGACTCAGACACGGATACTGAATCCAGTGTCGACGGTGAGGAGACAAACGTAATGTCCAATAGGGCCACACGTTACATGATCACGGCAATGAAGGAGGCATTGAACATTTCTGACACTACAAGTACCACAAAAAAGGGTATTATGTGGGGTGTGAAAAAACTACCAAAGCGTGGGTTTCCCCAGAGAAAAAACTGCTGATTTCTAACAAATTATTGGCACTATACCCTTTCCCGCCAGAGGTTAGGGCACGTTGGGAAACACCCCCTAGGGTAGATAAGGCGCTCACACGCTTATCAAAACAAGTGGCGTTACCGTCTCCTGATACGGCCGCCCTCAAGGAACCAGCTGATAGAAGGCTGGAAAATATCCTAAAAGGTATATACACACATACTGGTGTTATACTGCGACCAGCAATCGCCTCAGCCTAGATGTGCAGCGCTGAGTGGCTTGGTCGGATTCCCTGACTGAAAATATTGATACCCTGGATAGGGACAGTATTTTATTAACTATAGAGCATTTAAAGGATGCATTACTATATATGCGTGATGCACAGAGGGATATTTGCACCCTGGCATCAAGAGTAAGTGCGATGTCCATTTCTGCCAGAAGGGCGTTATGGACGCGACAGTGGTCAGGTGATGCAGATTCCAAACGACATATGGAAGTATTGCCGTATAAAGGGGAGGAGTTATTTGGGGTCGGTCTATCAGACTTGGTGGCCACGGCAACGGCTGGAAAGTCCACCTTTTTACCCCAGGTCACCTCTCAGCAGAAAAAGACACCGTCTTTTCAAACTCAGTCCTTTCGTTCCTATAAGAACAAGCGAGCAAAAGGCCACTCATTTCTGCCCCGGGGCAGAGGAAGAGGAAAAAGACTGCACCAGGCAGCCTCTTCCCAGGAGCAGAAGCCCTCCCCCGCTTCTGCCAAGTCTTCAGCATGACGCTGGGGCTTTACAAGCGGACTCAGGCATGGTAGGGGCCCGTCTCAAAAATTTCAACGCGCAGTGGGCTCACTCGCAAGTGGACCCCTGGATCCTGCAGGTAGTATCACAGGGGTACAAACTGGAATTCGAGACGTCTCCCCCTCGCCGGTTCCTGAAGTCTGCTCTACCAACGTCTCCCTCCGACAGGGAGGCAGTATTGGAAGCTATTCACAAGCTGTATTCCCAGCAGGTGATAATCAAGGTACCCCTCCTACAACAGGGAAAGGGGTATTATTCCACGCTGTTTGTGGTACCGAAGCCGGACGGCTCGGTGAGACCGATTTTAAATCTGAAATCATTGAACACTTACATAAAAAGGTTCAAATTCAAGATGGAGTCACTCAGAGCAGTGATAGCGAACCTGGAAGAAGGGGACTATATGGTGTCTCTGGACATCAAGGATGCTTACCTCCATGTCCCAATCTACCCTTCTCACCAAGGGTACCTCAGGTTTGTGGTACAGAACTGTCATTATAAGTTTCAGACGCTGCCGTTTGGATTGTCCACGGCACCCCGGGTCTTTACCAAGGTAATGGCCGAAATGATGATTCTTCTTCGTAGAGAAGGCGTCTTAATTATCCCTTACTTGGACGATCTCCTGATAAGGGCAAGATCCAGGGAACAGTTAGAGTTCGGAGTAGCACTGTCTCAGGTAGTGCTACGTCAGCACGGGTGGATTCTAAATATCCCAAAATCACAGCTGATTCCAACAACACGTCTACTGTTCCTGGGGATGATTCTGGACACAGTCCAGAAAAAGGTGTTTCTCCCGGAGGAGAAGGCCAGGGAGTTATCCGAGCTAGTCAGGAACCTCCTAAAACCAGGCCAAGTGTCAGTGCATCAATGCACGAGAGTCCTGGGAAAAATGGTGGCTTCTTACGAAGCAATTCCATTCGGAAGATTCCATGCAAGAACTTTTCAGTGGGATCTGCTGGACAAATGGTCCGGATCGCATCTTCAGATGCATCAGCGGATAACCCTATCTCCAAGGACAAGGGTGTCTCTCCTGTGGTGGTTACAGAGTGCTCATCTTCTAGAGGGCCGCAGATTCGGCATTCAGGATTGGATGCTGGTGACCACGGATGCCAGTCTGAGAGGCTGGGGAGCAGTCACACAGGGAAGAAATTTCCAGGGCTTGTGGTCAAGCATGGAAACGTCTCTTCACATAAATATCCTGGAACTAAGGGCCATTTACAATGCCCTAAGTCAAGCAAGGCCTCTGCTTCAGGGTCAGTCGGTATTGATCCAATCGGACAACATCACGGCAGTCGCCCACGTCAACAGACAGGGCGGCACAAGAAGCAGGAGGGCAATGGCAGAAGCTGCAAGGATTCTCCGCTGGGCGGAAAATCATGTGGTAGCACTGTCAGCAGTGTTCATTCCGGGAGTGGACAACTGGGAAGCAGACTTCCTCAGCAGACACGACCTCCACCCGGGGGAGTGGGGACTTCACCCAGAAGTCTTCCAAGTGATTGTAAACCGTTGGGAAAAACCAAAGGTGGACATGATGGCGTCCCGTCTCAACAAAAAACTGGACAGATATTGCGCCAGGTCAAGGGACCCTCAGGCAATAGCGGTGGACGCTCTGGTAACACCGTGGGTGTACCAGTCGGTGGTTGTGTTCCCTCCTCTGCCTCTCATACCCAAAGTACTGAGAATCATAAGAAGGAGAGGAGTAAGTACTATACTCGTGGCTCCGGATTGGCCAAGAAGAACTTGGTACCCGGAACTGCAAGAGATGCTCACGGAGGACCCGTGGCCTCTACCTCTCAGAAAGGACCTGCTCCAGCAGGGACCTTGTCTGTTTCAAGACTTACCGCGGCTGCGTTTGACGGCATGGAGGTTGAACGCCGGATCCTGAAGGAAAAAGGCATTCCAGATGAAGTCATCCCTACCCTGGTCAAGGCCAGAAAGGATGTAACCGCAAAACATTATCACCGCATTTGGCGAAAATATGTTGCGTGGTGTGAGGCCAAGAAGGCCCCTACAGAGGAATTTCAACTGGGTCGTTTCCTGCATTTCCGGCAAACAGGACTATCTATGGGCCTCAAATTAGGGTCCATTAAGGTTCAAATTTCGGCCCTGTCAATCTTCTTCCAAAAAGAACTGGCTTCAGTGCCTGAAGTTCAGACGTTTGTCAAGGGGGTACTGCATATACAGCCTCCTTTTGTGCCTCCAGTGGCACCTTGGGATCTCAATGTAGTGTTGAGTCTCCTAAAATCACATTGGTTTGAACCACTCACCACTGTGGAATTGAAATATCTCACTTGGAAAGTGGTCATGCTGTTAGCCCTGGCATCAGCCAGGCGTGTCTCTGAATTGGCGGCTTTATCATATAAAAGCCCTTACCTAATTTTTCATTCAGACAGGGCAGAACTGAGGACTCGCCCTCAATTTCTCCCTAAGGTTGTTTCAGCGTTTCACATGAACCAGCCAATTGTGGTACCTGCGGCGACTAGGGACTTGGAGGACTCCAAGTTGCTGGACGTAGTCAGGGCCCTGAAAATATATGTTTCCAGGACGGCTGGAGTCAGAAAATCTGACTCGCTGTTTATCCTGTATGCACCCAACAAGCTGGGTGCTCCTGCTTCTAAGCAGACGATTGCTCGTTGGATTTGTAGTACAATTCAGCTTGCACATTCTGTGGCAGGCATGCCACAGCCAAAATCTGTAAAAGCCCATTCCACAAGGAAAGTGGGCTCATCTTGGGCGGCTGCCCGAGGGGTCTCGGCTTTACAACTTTGCCGAGCAGCTACTTGGTCAGGGGCAAACACGTTTGCTAAATTCTACAAATTTGATACCATGGCTGAGGAGGACCTGGAGTTCTCTCATTCGGTGCTGCAGAGTCATCCGCACTCTCCCGCCCTTTTGGGAGCTTTGGTATAATCCCCATGGTCCTTACGGAAGTCCCAGCATCCACTAGGACGTCAGAGAAAATAGGAATTTACTTACCGATAATTCTATTTCTCGTAGTCCGTAGTGGATGCTGGGCGCCCATCCCAAGTGCGGATTGTCTGCAATACTTGTATATAGTTATTGTTACAAAAAAATCGGGTTGTTTATTGTTGTGAGCCATCTTTTCAGAGGCTCCTACGTTTATCATACTGTTAACTGGGTTCAGATCACAGGTTGTACGGTGTGATTGGTGTGGCTGGTATGAGTCTTACCCGGGATTCAATATCCTTCCTTATTGTGTACGCTCGTCCGGGCACAGTATCCTAACTGAGGCTTGGAGGAGGGTCATAGGGGGAGGAGCCAGTGCACACCAGCTAGTCTAAAGCTTTTACTTTTGTGCCCAGTCTCCTGCGGAGCCGCTGTTCCCCATGGTCCTTACGGAAGTCACAGCATCCACTACGGACTACGAGAAATAGAATTATCGGTAAGTAAATTCCTATTTTCTCATAGTCCGTAGTGGATGCTGGGCGCCCATCCCAAGTGCGGATTGTCTGCAATACTTGTAAATAGTTATTGTTAACTAAAGGGTTATTGTTGAGCCATCTGTTGAGAGGCTCTGTTGTTTTCATGCTGTAAAACTGGATATAGTATCACGAGTTGTACGGTGTGATGGGTGTGGCTGGTATGAGTCTTACCCGGGATTCAAAATCCTTCCTTATTATGTCAGCTCGTCCGGGCACAGTGTCCTAACTGAGGCTTGGAGGAGGGTCATAGTGAGAGGAGCCAGTGCACACCAGGTAGTCATAATTCTTTCTAGAGTGCCCAGCCTCCTTCGGAGCCCGCTATTCCCCATGGTCCTTACGGAGTTCCCAGCATCCACTACGGACTACGAGAAATAGAATTACCGGTGAGTAAATTCTTATTTTTCTTCCACTAGGTGGCGCTGTCTGTAGTTTCAATTACAACTCCGTAAGTAATATGGCAGCTGCTACTCATAGCTTACAGATAAGCAAAGAAAGAGTGTTCTCAGAAGTTTGTCACATGGACATTTATAGAGAAATAAACTCCGGCATTGGCCACCCTTCTAGTGTTGTCAGTGGTAAATGTAGATAGGGAGCATTTGCCAACAGATAAGTCATAGAGAAGCACTTTCCCTGTAAGTGGGACCACAGACCTACTGTCTGCAGAAGAGAGCGTTGTCTGCTTGTGAAGTGTCTGTCACCTCTTGTCTTGAAGGAACCCTATCTGTGTTTCAGCACTCGGAGCCGTTCCGGAGCCCAGTGTGATAGCAGAGGTCTCGTGGCTGACGGCAGTATCTACCCTTTCCTGATGGACTGTAATGTGCCTGTGTAGCCCGGGACTTATGCCCACAGCTGTCATCTAAGCATTTCAAGGGGCGGCTAAAGTCCACTAACATAGAAAGGGCTGTATGGGCAGTCTATGCTACTGGCACCAAATCTACATCCGGCCAAGTCTGGAAGTGCATTTTATCTGCATAAGAAATACATAGATGAGGTCTGCAGGCTTGGTTATATGAATAGACTTGTTGGCGTCCCCGCCTGCCATCCCAACTGAAGTTATTTTTTTTTTCTAGGGAAATAAAATCAGTGGCTGATCATTGATTAACCTTACTAGGACCCTATAATTATCTCACCTTCTGAAAAGGACAAGTTGGAGCAGCCAATGAGAGTCTAGCTATCATTTATCTAGTACACACTATAAAATGATTGCTAGAATCTGACTGGCTCTGGGCAACACTTCCACCTCTTTAGGCTTGATGCATTTCCCCCTTTGGATCAGATTCCTTTCTTATGGATCATTTTCAGTTTAGAGACCTCTGTGGGTTATTTTAGGGATGAAATGTACAGAATAGACTATTAGTAAAAGTATCTGTGGAAGAAGAAATGAGAAGTGTCTGCGCACAGTGAGCAGTCATAGGTCCACTCCACATCCGCGCTCAATAGCTTCTTTTCCACTCAGTCTCCAGTCGCAGATGGAAGCCAGCGTCAGACCTTCCACCAGTGATCTGGCAGGTTCCTTTCATGTTTCTATGCATGTTGTCTGAACAATAGGCTGTTGCAGTATGTGGGGGCCAGGTTACTGTGATCTGTGTCTCTACTTTGCTACCTCTGCTCTGACTAGGAGGCAGCTGTGCTCCCTCATCTGACGAATGCAGCTGCCTGTACCTCTGCTACCGGGCGTCTACTAGGAGGCAGCTGTGCTCCCTCATCTCACAGATGCAGCTGCCTGTACCTCTGCTACCGGGCGTCTACTAGGAGGCAGCTGTGCTCCCTCATCTGACGAATGCAGCTGCCTGTACCTCTGCTACCGGGCGTCTACTAGGAGGCAGCTGTGCTCCCTCATCTGACGAATGCAGCTGCCTGTACCTCTGCTACCGGGCGTCTACTAGGAGGCAGCTGTGCTCCCTCATCTGACGAATGCAGCTGCCTGTACCTCTGCTACCGGGCGTCTACTAGGAGGCAGCTGTGCTCCCTCATCTGACGAATGCAGCTGCCTGTACCTCTGCTACCGGGCGTCTACTAGGAGGCAGCTGTGCTCCCTCATCTGACGAATGCAGCTGCCTGTACCTCTGCTACCGGGCGTCTACTAGGAGGCAGCTGTGCTCCCTCATCTGACGAATGCAGCTGCCTGTACCTCTGCTACCGGGCGTCTACTAGGAGGCAGCTGTGCTCCCTCATCTGACGAATGCAGCTGCCTGTACCTCTGCTACCGGGCGTCTACTAGGAGGCAGCTGTGCTCCCTCATCTCACAGATGCAGCTGCCAGTGCCTGTACTGCAGGGCTCTGACTAGAAGGCAACTGCACTCCAGCATCTGACTGCTGCCTCTGCTACAGGGCTACGACTAGGAGGCAACTGAGCTCCAGCGTCTGACAGATACAGCTGCCTGTGCCTCTACTGTACAAGGAGGCAACTGTGCTCCAGCATCTGACTGCTGCCTCTACTGCAGGGCTCTGACTAGAAGGCAACTGCGCTCCAGCATCTGACTGATGCAGCTGCCTGTGTCTCTACTGCACTAGAAGGCAACTGCGCTCTAGCATCTGATGGATGCAGCTACCTGTGTCTGTACTGCAGGGCTCTGACTATGAGGCAAATGTGCTCCAGCATCTTACAGATACAGCTGCCTATGTCTCTACTGCACTATTAGCCACCTGGGTTCTAGCATCTGACGAATGCAGCTGCCTGTGCCTCGACTGCAGGGCTCTGACTAGAAGGCAACTGCACTCCAGCATCTGACTGCTGCCTTTGTGCCTCTGCTACAGGGCTCAGACTAAGAGGCAGTTGAGCACCAGCATCTGACGGATGCAGATGCCTGTGCCTCTACTACAGGGCTCTGATTAGGAGGCAACTGTTCTCCAGCATCTGACGGCTGCCTCTGCTTCAGGGCTGACGAGGAAGCAACTGAGCTCCAGCATTTGATGGATACAGCTGCCTGTGCCTCTGCTACATGGCTCAGCCATTTGAAATGCTTCATCTGAATCCGGTTTACTTATCATGAAATCCACTTACATCAGAGATCCCAGTGTAAGATAAACCTCCTCCTCGGCAGAGGCTGAAGATGAGCTTCTGCTGGACCTGCAAACAAAGGTTTATCTCCCATCTCCCGCAAGGGGGGCATTGTGTGGGGGAGAACAACTTCCAATACACCTACCTTCACAAGGGAATTGAAACAGGAATGCGTAATCTTTAATGAATATGCATATTTATCATTAGGAAGTGGGGGAGAGGCAGCAGGCATGTTACAAATAAGTTTCAACAAATGAGAGTCCAGGGACATATAAAAGAATACATCATTTTTGTTTTTCTCTTCTGACGGCCAAAGGAATTCTGTACAGGAACAGTTTGAGTCTGCATATATTGTGCAAAGAGAAGACATGCTGTACCCACAAGTGCATGATGTTTACGAACCACCCTGTACCCACTTACCGTTTTGTCCCACACCCACCATACCCGGCTCTGAAATAATTGTAATGCCTTTGATGTCTGGTAACCTGCACTATGTAGGAGTAGTAAGCATCTGTTTGCTAGGGGCAGGTTAGTATAGTATCTCTGATGGTCCTTCAACAGTTGACCCATCACACGAGGCAGCCAGATTATGGATTTAACCATTTATCCTTTACATTCCCTAGGAACCAGTGAGCTCACCGTGGGACAAAGTGTTGTATTCCGCACTTTTGTCCCTATTTTCTAGTAAATCAGTAATCTGTGTTCTAAGTAATACTTGTTCAGCCTCCAAAGAGAACCTGATGTATTTAAATGATGGGTCCAGTGCAGGACAATTCAGATGGGGTGTCCCAATCGTGGTCAGCCCTTAGGCAATGGCCTTGCTGGCCCAGATCTAATGAATCTTCAATGGTTTCCTGCATTCTGAATGACGTACAATTGGGGATGATTAATGGGTAACATTTGTATAACAAACATTTCTCCTTCTTGGCTGAATCCACAGTTTGCAGAATTGTGAGTGTATAGAGCAGGGCTCCCTGGTACCACACTGCATCTAACTGGTGATGAGGGTACTGGCTGAGCTTAGCTGCTGACATTGCTTCTGCTGCACTGTACATAGAGGCGTGCCCATCATAGCACCTATTACATGCAGTGTTAGGGCTCCGAAAGCACAAAGCAGCCTTACCGGACTCATTCAGCAGCGTGGAAGCCTCATTATGTTTGTGTGTGCGGTGGCAGGAGGGACACTGTTCCCAGCTCATGAGAGATGAGCGTCACATCTGGACATGCAGGTGCCCCAGCCTATCCATGATCATATTACTTTGCACCGTAACACAGCTGGATCCTATTCATTGGACGGAGATAGAAATCTGCAGATGACTAAACATTCATAATGTGTCAATGTCTGCACAAGTTGAAAAAATAAAATAATATATATATATATGTGTGTAATTAAAAGGGCAACGTAAGTTAAGGGCTCGTTCACATATGCCTATTTTTGTTGCATTAACAAATGCACAAAAAGCACACTAAAATAGGTAAAATAAGAAGCAATTGTACCATTCCCACCAGTGTGCGATTAACAATTCCTTATATAGCACCAGCATATTCTGTTGCGTTTTACAATTCTGAACAAAACAGCAATAACACAAGACTGTGTAATAAATAGCCGGCACACAGAGCGGTAAGAGGTACCTTCTCTTTAGCTTTAATGCTGCGTTACAAATTTTGGGGCAGATGTATTAAGCCTGGAGAACTGATAAATTGAAGGTGATAACACACCAGCCAATCAGCGCCTAACTGAATTTACATACTGGAGCGGATTGGCTGGTGTGTTAGCACCTTGCATTTATCACTTCTCCAGACTTAATACATCTGCCCCTTTACAACGTGGCAGTAACCAATTCTATATGACTTACTGGGGCAGATGTATTAACCTGGAGAAGGTATAAGGAAGTGATAAACCAGCGATAAGTGCAAGGTGGTAAACGCACCAGCCAATCAGCTCCAATATGTAAATTAACAGTTAGAAGCTGATTGGCTGGTGCATTTGTCACCTTGCACTTATCACTGGTTTATCACTTTCTTATGCTCTCTCCAGGTTTATACATCTGCCCCATTGTGCGCTGAGCGGTATAATAGAGGGGTAAGAGCACTACGCACAAATGAAGCACTTAAGATGCATCCCTAAAACACATCTAAAGCATGATGTACTCCACTATAATATCAGTGCATGTGTGTGAACGAGCCCCAATAAACTATAGCTGTTCCATATGGACTTGTTACTATGCGGCAGATGTATTAACCTGGAGAAGGCATAAAGAAGTGATAAACCAGTGATATGTGCAAGGTGATAAACGCACCAGCCAATCAGCTCCAATATGTAAATTAACAGTTAGGAGCTGATTGGCTGGTGCCTTTATCACCTTACACATATCACTGGTTTATCACTTCCTTATGCCTTCACCAGGTTAATACATCTGACCCTATATTCTTAGGACTGTCTCAGTCCAATAATAAGAATAACATTATGCAATGATTTAACAGGAGCTAAAATCTCCCCTGAATGATTACACAATGCAGCTGAAATAGGACATTATAGAAATGAGCGGGCATGGCACTGCATGTTCCTCTTGCAGGATGGCGTCAGACTATGGTGGAGACCATTTTTGTAGCAGAGGGTATAGGACTGGAGAACCTCGGACAATAGCTGGTCCATTATACTGTAACCTAAGTGGGTCAACCCAATCAAAAAGTCTCTTGTGTTAGTCTTTGATTCTATAAACCCATCACACACGTTTAACACAACGTTCCGGAGAAGACTGACTAGGGTAAAAATAAAATAAAATGTCAATATCTTTTGCATTCTCTCATGCCAAACAAGCACGAAAATAATGAATAAATACCCCAAGAAAAAAAAATTAAAACAAAAAAAGACATTACTCATGGGGGAAAAGGCAAACTGTGATACAAACGTAATTCTTGTTCCTTTGGAAGAAAAAAAAAAGATTTAATTAAAATAAAGAGTATTAAAATGCAGAGGCTTGATCAGAAAATCAGCCGACGACAGAGCCACAGTTGCATTCCTGGCTCCATAAGCAGCGTCCATTGTTCTACTTATTATTTTTTTTCTCGTTTTAAATGGTTTTATTATTATTATTATTATTTCTTTTTTTGCAAACCTTGGAGCAGTTCCATCAAATGAAAAAGTGGATAAACAAAATGGCGACTCCGATGTTCAGCAAAATCACCATGACTACCAGGATGGGGGCGGAGCCCTGAAAAAGAGAGAGAAAAAAGGAACGTTAAGAGAGCTGGACACCTCAGTGAGCAAAATCGCCCTCTGTGCGTCAGGGAGCCCTAAATGGTCTGTGAGATAAGGGACAGTGCATAGAGGGTGGACTCAGTTAAATACTGTTGAGTTAAATTACAATCTATCCTACATTTCCAAATCCTGCCATTTCGTTGTTATCAAGGAGGATCCTTATAAGTTACTTTAGCTTACTTGATGTCAGGGAGCCTGCCACGTTGATGAGCCCACCGTATCTAAGAATATGGGCGCTGTCGTGGCTGACGACCCTATAGCTCATTGGATAAGTAGTCCTCGTTTACGGCACTTTGCACAAGATAAAGCCTTCCCATTTAAATTCTTAAGGACATAAGCATGAGAAAGTTAAAACAATACATCATTAAAATTAAGTTTATGTCGTGGTTTGAGGATTTCCGTCTGTGGCAGCAAATGGGAGTATTACTGACACTGCAACCTACAGATGGGTCCACATTTATCTTGACTTCTTTGCTGCGCCTAGGCACACCATGGTTTATTGACATGAGCCTTTTATTTATTGTTCTCCGCTGCAATACAATACAGAGAACATTACAGCAGGGGATTAAGTCTGACTGACCTGGCTCAGTAAATCCTATTAAAGGCCAAGATAAACATGGATCCATCTGTATATTAACTCACCTGTACATGATTAAAGAAAGCCACAAAGCATGATCTGTTGTGGGTACTTGGGGACCTGAGTTGAGAACCACTGCTCCAAATGATTAGTACAAATAGTGAAAGAGGACAAGATGGAAAAGCAGAACTGATGATCTGCATTGCAGAAGATCCTTATGGATCTAAGACTGACCCATACAGTATGACTCCTAGAAGAAAAACAACGTGCCTGCAGCCCTGAGTATCCCATGGTATATAATGTCATCAGAATTAAGCTATTAGAACAAATTGGAGCTGCAATTATTCTGATGTTTCCGATTGAATTACGCAGAGTATTAAATGATATCCCACCCCAATTAAATTTATGCTCTCTCTGTCAGAGGGTGAGATGCTCCAAATACATTATTTCTGTGTCACAAGTTGAACATTTCCAGTATTTCCACGCATGGCTATTGTTTTACTGGCAGAAATGTTCATAACCAATATATTGCAAATCGTTCTGTTCATAGGATTTGTGACACGGGGGGGAAAAATGCATGATGTTAAATAATAAAGATTAACAGGAATAAAACCAGTTTTAAAATATGTTGCATGCTCCACTGTAACACATAATGCCACAAAACAGGTATCCGTTAATCTGCGTGCTTGGTATTGTGTCCCCCCCCCCCCACACACCCCCAGACTACAAAGAGAGTGGAATTACTATACTTTTGTAGTAAAAGATCCAAACAAACAACACAGACAAGTGATGTGAAGGTTACACGGATAATGGCTAAGTGGAGAGTCGGAGATTGCAGCTTTCAGCAGTGATTCCGTCATGTTCTGAAAGCTGCAATTGTTGAATCCTCCGCTGACCAAGAAAATACAATGCTGTCACCTTAGTGGTTGGGTTGCAGATCTAATGTTTTCTTGGGTGTAACATTTGAAATATAGCAAACCAGAACGTCATTGCCACTATTTGTCGCTTCCAGGTTAATTGGCACGTCAAATCGTGCAGTTTGCTCAGTGTATACACTCAATTGTGTGGTTCCATGGCCCATGCAGCACACTGTACATTGTGCCTTCTTACCACTGCACCGTACAGAGTGTATCGGCTAGGAACACGTCATGTCTATCTGAGGCCGGGGTGTACGGCGGTCCTTCATCATATGTAGAGTCCATTAATGTGGTATGTATAGACAGGATTGCCATCAGGTGCACTGTTATACATATAGGGGGTCATTCCGAGTCGATAGCTCGCTAGCAGTTTTTAGCAGTCGTGCAAACGCTATGCCGCTGCCCACTGGGAGTGTATTTTAGCTAACAGAATTGCGAACGGTTGTATCGCAGAGCGGCTACAAAAAATCTTTGTGTAGTTTCAGAGTAGCTCAAAACCTACTCAGCGCTTGCGATCACTTCAGACTATTCGGTTCCGGATTTGACGTCATAAACCCGCCCAGCTATGCCTGCGTTTTCCCTGGCACGCCTGCGTTTTTCAGCACACTCTGAAAACGGTCAGTTGCCACCCAGAAACGCCCACTTCATGTCAATTACTCTGCGGCCAGCAGTGCGACTGAAATGCATCGCTAGACCCTGTGCAAAACTGCATCGTTCGTTGTGCCCGTACGTCGCGCTTGCGCATTGAGCCACATACGCATGCACAGAACTGCAGTATTTTTAGCCTGATCACTGCGCTGCGAACAAATGCAGCTAGCGATCAAATCGGAATGACCCCCACGGTACATTACACTGCATTCACAGGACTATGGTATATTCACTACAGAGCAAAGCTGGTAGATTATGCTGCATGTACCATCAGTAATTACTATGTATATCTATAAGGGGCTAATGTACATATAGCAGTAGATAAGAGAAGCCATATACAGCACTAGATACTGTATAGCACTAAATATATAGCAAAAGTAATACTGTATAATGGGGGTTATTCGGGTTTGTTAGCAAACCAAAAAAATACACTAATGGGCAAAACCATGTGGCATTGCAGGTGGGGCAGATGTAACATGTGCAGAGAAAGAGTTAAGGTGGGTACACACTAGGCGATGTGCTCGGTGAGCGACATCGCCTAGTGTGTCCCCGTTCTCGGCCACCCAACGTGGGCATACACACTATGCAATATTGCACAGTGCAGTCATGCCACGGCCGGGCGGACCATGCAGCTTTGGACGATGAGTCCAAATTGAGCTACACGCATGACCGAGACCAAGGGTCATTAACGACCCGCGGGGCCATGCATCGCTCGTCGTTTAAAAGTGTACACACTAATCGATATAGTAAACAACGTCGCTCAGGAAGGGTCAAAATGAGTGACGTTGTTTACTATTTTGACAAGTGTGTACGGCCTTTAACTTTGGGTGGGTTATATTGTTTCTGTGCAGGGTAAATACTGCCTGCTTAATTTTTACACTGCAATTTAAATTTCAGTTTGAACACACCCCACCCAAATCTAACTCTCTCTGCACATGTTACATCCGCCCCACCTGCAGTGCACATGGTTTTGTCCGGTTGCTTGCTTTTTAAGTTTGCTAACAAACCTGAATAAGGCCCATATAACACTAGATGAGAGAAGCCGAATACAGAACTGGATAAGTGGTACTGTACACATGTCACTAGATATGTAGGACTGGACACATGGCACTAGATAAGTGGCACTAAGTAAGTAGGACTGTACACGTGGCACTAGGTAAGTAGGACTGTACACGTGGCACTGTACATGTGGCACTAGATAAATAGGACTGTACACATGGCACCAGGGGCGTATCTACCATTTGGCCAGGATGGCACTCGCCAGGGGCGCCCGTAGAAGGGGGGCGCCGCCCGGAGGTGCCACCCGCGGCCAAGTGATAGAGCAGTTCGGATGGGCAGGGAGTGAAGCAAAGGTTGCACAACTTACACGGAGTTTAATCAGCCGCAAGGGGAGGAGACAGAAGCTGTGTGCTGCCGAGTCCTGACTTAAAGTCCTGGCTGCAGCAGTTTCTGCTACAGCTGAGCATATCGCTCCCCTCAGCTCCTGCACCTCTGAGTCACTCCCTTCCTCCTCTGTTCCTTTGAAAGAAGTTAGCCCCGCCCCCTGGAGGCGGAGATCCGGCCCAGGCCCATGATTACCAGGGCAGTGTGAGGAGGATTACTGGGGATGCCTGCAAGGAATCACACCGCGGGAGGAGGAGAGACTATGGCTGGAGACTGATGGAAAGACCCCTTGAAGTGCTGCTGAGACACCATGGTGAGTCCATGTCCCAAGAAGTCCGTAACAGCTGTCTGTCTGGAGGAGGGGATTTGTGTGGGTGGGAAGTAGGTGGGGAGTGAGAAAGATGTCAGTATGGGGGTGGGTGGTGGGTGATGGATGTGTGTGAGCCTGTGAGGGAGCTGTTGGTCGGCAAGGGAGGAAGGGGAGATCTGTGTATGTGACATACACAGTACATCAATACCTGCAAATATCCCACATTTTAGACCCCCCCCCCCCATCATTACAGTACTGCCATCCACATAACAATAATCGTTTCTTCTGCACTGTATGTGTGCTGTCAGTGTGTGAGGGGGGGGACGGCTGAGAGAATTGTCAGTATTGGGACTGGGGCATGTGTATATGGGAGCTGTCAGTGTGGAGGGGGGGAAGGGGGGGATTGGTGTGATGGAGGTGTCATCATGGATGGGAGGAAGGGGGGATTGGTGTGATGGAGCTGTCAGTGTGGAGGGGGGGGAATGGGGATTGGTGTGATGGAGGTGTCAGTGTGGAGGGGGGGAAGATGGGATTGGTGTGATGGAGGTGTCATCATGGATGGGAGGAAGGGGGGATTGGCGTGATGGAGGTGTCAGTGTGGAGGGGGGGGGAATGGGGATTGGTGTGATGGAGGTGTCAGTGTGGAGGGGGGGAAGATGGGATTGGTGTGATGGAGGTGTCATCATGGATGGGAGGAAGGGGGGATTGGTGTGATGGAGGCGTCAGTGTGGAGGGGGGGAAGATGGGATTGGTGTGATGGAGGTGTCATCATGGATGGGAGGAAGGGGGGATTGGTGTGATGGAGGTGTCAGTGTGGAGGGGGGGGAATGGGGATTGGTGTGATGGAGGTGTCAGTGTGAAGGGGGGGAAGATGGGATTGGTGTGATGGAGGTGTCATCATGGATGGGAGGAAGGGGGGATTGGCGTGATGGAGGTGTCAGTGTGGAGGGGGGGGGGGATGGGGATTGGTGTGATGGAGGTGTCAGTGTGGAGGGGGGGAAGATGGGATTGGTGTGATGGAGGTGTCATCATGGATGGGAGGAAGGGGGGATTGGTGTGATGGAGGCGTAAGTGTGGAGGGGGGGAAGGGGGGATTGGCGTGATGGAGGTGTCAGTGTGGAGGGGGGGGGGAGGGGGGATTGGTGTGATGGAGGTGTCAGTGTGGAGGGGGGGAAGATGGGATTGGTGTGATGGAGGTGTCATCATGGATGGGAGGAAGGGGGGATTGGTGTGATGGAGGCGTCAGTGTGGAGGGGGGGAAGGGGGGATTGGCGTGATGGAGGTGTCAGTGTGGAGGGGGGGGGGAGGGGGGATTGGTGTGATGGAGGTGTCAGTGTGGAGGGGGGGAAGATGGGATTGGTGTAATGGAGGTGTCATCATGGATGGGAGGAAGGGGGGATTGGTGTGATGGAGGCGTCAGTGTGGAGGGGGGGAAGGGGGGATTGGCGTGATGGAGCTGTCAGTGTGGAGGGGGGGGGGGGATTGGTGTGATGGAGGTGTCAGTGTGGAGGGGGGGGAGATGGGATTGGTGTGATGGAGGTGTCATCATGGATGGGAGGAAGGGGGGATTGGTGTGATGGAGGTGTCAGTGTGGAGGGGGGGGAAGGGGGGATTGGCGTGATGGAGGTGTCAGTGTGGGTGTGGTAAGAGTTGTCAGTGGGGGAGGTATGTTTGTGTTTAGATTTGTGCGTATGAGGGTAATGTGTGTTAGAGAGTTTTCAGGGGGTGGGCACATTGTTCATAATTGTTTTGACAAGGAGAACTACATCTCCCAGCATCTGCAGCGTGCTGGAGATGCTAATAAGCTTTATCAAAAAGTTTAAAAACGCTTATTGCTTTTAAGACTGGGTGGTTAATAAGGGAGAGCTGTACAGTACGGCATTTTTCCAGTGCATATGTTTGCCGGTTGGGCTGCCACATATCACTGAAACACCCCCAAATGTAATTGTACCCACCTCCGTCCTCCTAGAGGGAGATAGTTACAGCTGTTATACTAATAGTGGGTTGTTGAATGTAGTCAGCAAATCAACAGTCCTTATGTCGACAGTACAATGCCAGCACCAGTTTCCCAACTCAGTTCTAAGGCTGCTTAAAGTATTCTTTCCCTATCCTACCACACACACACACACACACACACACACACACACACACACACACACACACACACACACACACACACACACACACACACACGTAGAAGTGAGCCAGTGGAGAAATTTCCCCCATCAACCAATCAGCAGCTCTGTATAATTTTATAGTATGCAAATTATAGATGTTACTTCAGTGCTGATTGGTTGCCATGGGCACTTCTCCACTGGCTCACTTCTCCGCTCTTATCACTGCTTAGACTGCTATCACCCCTTAGACTCTCTCCTCTGTCTAAACTGCAGTGGTTCCCAAACTCGGTACTCGACAGTTCCAGGTCACCTGTGGATTTTTAAAATGTGGCAGTTGGTGATACACAGTACACATGCCGTGTGACATGGAAAACGTGACTTGTTAGGGATCCTTCAGGACCGAGTTTGGGAACCACCGGTCTAGCGTGTCAGTGTCTGTTGTCCACTGTACCCTTTGTCTTATTTTTCGCAGTATTTCTGTCTCTGATGTAGTGCAGTGATGTTTTACAGTGTAGTGTAACCTATAGAAGGGTCAGCAATGTAGTGTAGGGTGTAGAGGCGTCAGTGATGTAGTGTAGGGAGGTCAGTTATGTAGTGTAGGGTGTAGAGGCATCAGTGATGAAGTGTAGGGTGTATAGGCATGTGATGTAGTATAGGGTGTAGAGAGGTCAGTGATGTAGTGTAGGATATAGTAATACTAATCCCAAGTACTTACTACACTTAATAAATGAAAACACAAACTGCAGGAAAAAGTATGCAATCTGGGTCAAAGAAAAAAAGCAAAAGGCAGAGGTTAATAAGAGTGACCAACGCCATGCCTTGCGCCACATAGCATTATGTTAAACTGAGATGTTCCATAGTGTGGGGTGGGTGGGACACCATGACACATAGTCTGGGGCAGGCAGGTTAGCTAGCCTATAGAAGTCTGTTGATAGAGGTTGGGGGGGGGAGGGGGTGGACTGATCCAGTGAGGGTAGGCAGGGGAGGCAGAGCCTCACCTGTTATACTCGAGTATTCTCCATTTTTTTTTTACTATAAATAACATATATAGGGTAACAAAATATGTACAACCATGTTTAATGCCCACATGAACCCTACGGTTCATATGGGATGTGAGTCTTAGCATCTTCCCCCTGCGATTAGCCATAGCTGCCCCCCCCCCCCCCCCCCCCCCCCCCTGAGATTTAGCCCTAGCCACCTACCCAGGGTGGTTAGGGTAGGGGGCAGAGGAGGGGTAAATTAATTACCTTGTCCCCTGTCAGCATTCTAAAAATCATGATGTTGCAGTTTGTCATCTGACCGCCAGCATCCCGAACATCACCATTTCCTAACACACCCATTCATATATGTGTATGTAACTCTGGCTCTGATACTAGCCAGTGCCTCCTCAGCCACTGACCTCACCGCACCTCACTGGGCAGTTCATGATCCAATGCTGCTTGGTTTCCTGTCTGCTGTTGCTACCAGCCAGTTCCCGCTGACAGTGAGTCCCAAACAGCAATGTTTGGCAGCATTTGTGGGACGCAGTTGGTGTGGCCCCCCTATTTCAAATTTGGGGGGGGGGGGGGGGGGGGCGCCAGGCCCTTACTTTGCCAGGGGCGCTCGGACCCCTAGATACACCCCTGCATGGCACTAAATATGAAGGGCTGTACACATGGCACTAGATACATGGCACTAGAAGAGAATACATATGTAGCATTAGATAGTGGTACCTTACATTCAGCACTAGAAAAGTAGTACTGTACACATGACACTAGATAAGACAAATCATATAGAGCAGCAGATAAGTGGTACTGTACACATGGCAACAGTACTGTAAATATAGCACTAGATATAGCAAAATCTATTGCATTACATATAGCACTAGAAAATTGGTACTGCACACATGTAGCACTAGATAATTGGTACTATACATATAGCATTAGATATATAGCAATAAATACTACAGTACATATAGCACTAGATAAGTGGTACCATATATACGGCACTAGATAAGTAGTACTGTACACATAGTACTAGAAAAGTAATACTGTACACATGCCACTAAATAAAAGAAGCTAAATATAGCGCAGATAAGTAGTAAATAGTACTGTACATATACAGGTTGATTCAAAAGTTGCAATACACCCTTTTGTTTCAAAGACTGTGCAGGAAATGGGAAAACTGACTTAAGGTGGGTACACACTGGTAGATATATCTGCCGATCAATTGATCGGCAGATATATCTATGGACGGATCGGACAGTGTGTTGAGCATACACACTGCCCGATCCGTCGGGGACTGACATCATGAACTTCAGCTGTCAATCACTGCCGGACGCTGTAGCATGTGTACGGGCGGTCGGCCGACTGCCCGTACAAACACACCGACGCGCCAATATATCGGTAGATATATTGGCCGTCAGCTGTGCTGCGGGGCCGACGCGATACGTCTGTGAACGACGGATCGGGCAGTGTGTATGCTCAACACACTGCCCGATCCGTCTATAGCTATATCTGCCGATTAATTGATCAGCAGATATATCTACCAGTGTGTACCCACCTTTAGATTCATGATGGCCGATTTCAAGATGGCGCCCATGTTCGGTACATACCTTAAAAGATAGCCCCACCTCACCCATACCTTACTGGAGTATTCAGTTTTCCCATTTCTTGCACAGTTTTTGAAACAAAAGGGTGTACTGCGACTTCTGAATCACCCTGTAGTACCAGATAAAGCAAAAAGCAGTACATACAGCACTGGATAAGTAGTACTGTATACATAGCACTATATGAGAGAATCTATATATAACACTAGATAAGTGGTACATTACACATGGCACTAAATAGTACTGTACATATAGCACTAGATATAGCAAAATTAACTAGAGTACATATAGCTCTAGATAAGTAGTACTGTACACATGGCAGAGAAGCCGTATATAGCAATAAGTGCTACAGTACATACGGCACTAGATAAATGGTATTGTACATACGGCACTAGATAAGTAGTACTGTACACATGGCAGAAAAGCCGTATATAGCAATAAGTACTACAGTACATATAGCACTAGATAAATGGTATTGTACATACGGCACTACATAAGTAGTACTGTACACATGGCAGAAAAGCCGTATATAGCAATAAGTACTACAGTACATATAGCACTAGATAAGTAGTACTGTACACATGGCAGAAAAGCCGTATATAGCAATAAGTACTACAGTACATACGGCACTAGATAAGTAGTACTGTACACATGGCAGAGAAGCTGTATATAGCAATAAGTACTATAGTACATACGGCACAAGATAAGTAGTACTGTACATATGGCAGAAAAGCCGTATATAGCAATAAGTACTACAGTACATATAGCACTAGATAAGTAGTAATGTACACATGGCAGAGAAGCCGTATATAGCAATAAGTACTACAGTACATACGGCACTAGATAAGTAGTACTGTACACATCGCAGAGAAGCCGTATATAGCAATAAGTACTACAGTACATATAGCACTAGATAAGTAGTACTGTACACATGGCAGAAAAGCCGTATATAGCAATAAGTACTACAGTACATATAGCACTAGATAAGTAGTACTGTACACATGGCAGAGAAGCCGTATATAGCAATAAGTACTATAGTACATACGGTACTAGATAAGTAGTACTGTACACATGGCAGAAAAGCCGTATATAGCAATAAGTACTATAGTACATACGGCACTAGATAAGTAGTACTGTACACATGGCAGAAAAGCCGTATATAGCAATAAGTACTACAGTACATATAGCACTAGATAAGTAGTACTGTACACATGGCAGAGAAGCCGTATATAGCAATAAGTGCTACAGTACATACGGCACTAGATAAGTAGTACTGTACACATGGCAGAGAAGCCGTATATAGCAATAAGTACTACAGTACATACGGCACTAGATAAGTAGTACTGTACACATGGCAGAGAAGCCATATATAGCAATAAGTACTACAGTACATGTAGTACTGTACACATGGCAGAGAAGCCGTATATAGCAATAAGTATTACAGTACATATGGCACTAGATAAGTAGTACTGTACACATGGCAGAGAAGCCGTATATAGCAATAACTAGTAGAGTACATATGGCACTAGATAAGTAGTACTGTACACATGGCAGAGAAGCCGTATATAGCAATAAGTACTATAGTACATACGGCACTAGATAAGTAGCACTGTACACATTAATTACTACATTATGACATTCTTCCTGCTGGTCTATACAGGTTGAGTATCCCTTATCCAAAATGCTTGGGACCAGAAGAATTTTGAATATCGGATTTTTCCGTATTTTGGAATAATTGCATCCCATAATGAGATATCATGGCGATGGGACCCAAGTCTAAGCACAGAATACATTTATATTACATATACACCTTATACACACAGCCTGAAGGTCATTTTAGCCATTATGTTTAATAACTTTGTGCATTAAACAAAGTGTGTGTATATTCACAGAATTCATTTATGTTTAATATACACCTTATACACACAGCCTGAAGGTCATGTAATACAATATTTCTCTAACGTCCTAAGTGGATGCTGGGGACTCCGTCAGGACCATGGGGAATAGCGGCTCCGCAGGAGACAGGGCACAAAAATAAAGCTTTAGGATTAGGTGGTGTGTACTGGCTCCTCCCCCTATGACCCTCCTCCAAGCCTCAGTTAGGTTTTTGTGCCCGTCCGAGCAGGGTGCAATCTAGGTGGCTCTCCTAAAGAGCTGCTTAGAAAAAGTTTTTAGGTTTTTTATTTTCAGTGAGTCCTGCTGCAACAGGCTCACTGCATCGAGGGACTTAGGGGAGAGAATTTCAACTCACCTGCGTGCAGGATGGATTGGATCTTAGGCTACTGGACACCATTAGCTCCAGAGGGAGTCGGAACACAGGTCTCACCCTGGGGTTCGTCCCGGAGCCGCGCCGCCGACCCCCCTTACAGATGCTGAAGATTGAAGGTCCGGAAACAGGCGGCAGAAGGCTCTTCAGTCTTCATGAAGGTAGCGCACAGCACTGCAGCTGTGCGCCATTGTTGTCACACACTTCACACCAAGCGGTCACGGAGGGTGCAGGGCGCTGCTGGGGGCGCCCTGGGCAGCAATATTTAATACCTTTATGGCAAAAGAATACATCACATATAGCCATTGAGGCTATATGTATGTATTTAACCCATGCCAGTTATCTAAAACTACGGGAGAAAAGCCCGCCGAAATAGGGGGCGGAGCTTATTCTCCTCAGCACACAGCGCCATTTTCCTGCTCAGCTCCGCTGTGAGGAAGGCTCCCAGGACTCTCCCCTGCACTGCACTACAGAAACAGGGTAAAACAGAGAGGGGGGGGCATTTTTTTGGCGATATTTTGATATATTTAAGCTGCTATAAAGAACAACACTTATATAAGGTTGTTCCCATATATATTATAGCGCTTGGGTGTGTGCTGGCAAACTCTCCCTCTGTCTCCCCAAAGGGCTAGTGGGGTCCTGTCTTCGATAAGAGCATTCCCTGTGTGTCTGCTGTGTGTCGGTACGTGTGTGTCGACATGTATGAGGACGATGTGGTGTGGAGGCAGAGCAATTGCCGATAATGGTGATGTCACCCCCCAGGGAGTCGACACCGGAATGGATGGCTTTGTTTATGGAATTACGTGATAATGTCAGCACATTACAAAAATCAGTTGACGACATGAGACGGCCGGCAAACCAGTTAGTACCTGCCCAGGCGTCTCAGACACCGTCAGGGGCTGTAAAGCGCCCTTTACCTCAGTCGGTCGACACAGACCCAGACACAGACACTGAATCTAGTGTCGACGGTGATGAAACAAACGTATTTTCAAGTAGGGCCACACGTTATATGATCACGGCAATGAAGGAGGCTTTGCATATCTCTGATACTGCAAGTACCACAAAAAGGGGTATTATGTGGGGGGTGAAAAAACTACCTGTAGTTTTTCCTGAATCAGAGGAATTAAATGATGTATGTGATGAAGCGTGGGTTAACCCAGATAGAAAAATGCTAATTTCAAAAAAGTTATTAGCATTATACCCTTTCCCGCCAGAGGTTAGGGCGCGCTGGGAAACACCCCCTAGGGTGGATAAGGCGCTCACACGCTTATCAAAACAAGTGGCGTTACCGTCTCCTGATACGGCCGCCCTCAGGGATCCAGCTGATAGGAGAATGGAAACTACCCTAAAAAGTATATACACACATACTGGTGTTATACTGAGATCAGCCATCGCCTCAGCCTGGATGTGCAGTGCTGGGGTCGTCTGGTTGGATTCCCTGACTGAAAATATTGATACCCTGGATAGGGACAGTATTTTATTGACTATAGAGCAATTAAAGGATGCTTTCCTTTATATGCGAGATGCTCAGAGAGATATTTGCACTCTGGCATCGAGAGTAAATGCGATGTCCATATCTGCCAGAAGGAGTTTATGGACGCGACAGTGGTCAGGTGATGCGGATTCCAAACGACATATGGAAGTATTGCCGTATAAAGGGGAGGAATTATTTGGCGTCGGTCTATCGGATCTGGTGGCCACGGCAACTGCCGGAAAATCCACCTATTTACCTCAGACCCCCTCCCAACAGAAAAAGACACCGTCTTTTCAGCCGCAGTCCTTTCGGTCCTATAAGAACAAGCGGACAAAAGGACAGTCATATCTGCCTCGGGGCAGAGGAAGGGGTAAGAGAGGGCAGCAAGCAGCCCCTGCCCAGGAACAGAAGCCCTCCCAGGGTTCTGCAAAGCCCTCAGCATGACGCTGGGGCCTTACAAGCGGACTCAGGAGCGGTGGGGGGTCGACTCAAGAATTTCAGCGCACAGTGGGCTTGCTCACAGGTGGACCCCTGGATTCTGCAGGTAGTATCTCAGGGTTACAGGTTGGAATTCGAGAAGTCTCCCCCTCGCCGGTTCCTAAAGTCTGCTTTGCCAACGTCTCCCTCAGACAGGGCGACGGTATTGGAAGCCATTCACAAGCTGTTTTCTCAGCAGGTGATAGTCAAGGTACCCCTCCTACAACAGGGAAAGGGGTATTACTCCACGCTATTTGTGGTACCGAAGCCGGACGGCTCGGTAAGACCTATTCTAAATCTGAAATCTTTGAACCTGTACATACAAAAATTCAAGTTCAAGATGGAGTCACTCAGAGCAGTGATAGCGAATCTGGAAGAAGGGGACTTTATGGTGTCCCTGGACATAAAGGATGCTTACCTACATGTCCCAATTTGCCCTTCACATCAAGGGTACCTCAGGTTCGTGGTGCAAAACTGTCATTATCAGTTTCAGACGCTGCCGTTTGGATTGTCCACGGCACCTCGGGTCTTTACCAAGGTAATGGCCGAAATGATGATTCTTCTGCGAAGAAGAGGCGTATTAATTATCCCTTACTTGGACGATCTCCTGATAAGGGCAAGGTCCAGAGAACAGCTGGAGGACGGAGTAGCACTAACCCAACTAGTGCTGCAACAACACGGGTGGATTCTGAATTTTCCAAAATCTCAGTTGACCCCGACGACACGTCTGCTGTTCCTGGGAATGATTCTGGACACGGTTCAGAAAAAGGTGTTTCTTCCGGAGGAGAAAGCCAGGGAGTTATCCGAACTTGTCAGGAACCTCCTAAAACCAGGGAAAGTGTCTGTGCATCAATGCACAAGAGTCCTGGGAAAGATGGTGGCTTCTTACGAAGCGATTCCATTCGGCAGATTCCACGCACGAACTTTTCAGTGGGATCTGCTGGACAAATGGTCCGGATCGCATCTGCAGATGCATCAGCGGATAACCTTATCGCCACGGACAAGGGTGTCTCTTCTGTGGTGGTTGCAGAGTGCTCATCTGTTAGAGGGCCGCAGATTCGGCATACAGGACTGGGTCCTGGTGACCACGGATGCCAGTCTGAGAGGCTGGGGAGCGGTCACACAGGGAAGAAACTTCCAGGGAGTATGGTCAAGCCTGGAGATGTCTCTTCACATAAATATACTGGAGCTAAGAGCGATTTACAATGCTCTAAGTCTGGCAAAACCCCTGCTTCAGGGTCAGCCTGTGTTGATCCAGTCGGACAACATCACGGCAGTCGCCCACGTAAACAGACAGGGCGGCACAAGAAGCAGGACAGCAATGGCAGAAGCTGCAAGGATTCTTCGCTGGGCGGAAGATCATGTGATAGCACTGTCAGCAGTATTCATTCCGGGAGTGGACAACTGGGAAGCAGACTTCCTCAGCAGACACGATCTACACCCGGGAGAGTGGGGACTTCATCCAGAAGTCTTCCACATGATTGTGAACCGTTGGGAAAAACCAATGGTGGATATGATGGCGTCCCGCCTCAACAAAAAACTGGACAGGTATTGCGCCAGGTCAAGAGACCCTCAGGCAATAGCTGTGGACGCTCTGGTAACACCGTGGGTGTTCCAGTCAGTGTATGTGTTCCCTCCTCTGCCTCTCATACCAAAGGTACTGAGAATTATACGGCAAAAGGGAGTAAGAACGATACTAGTGGCTCCGGATTGGCCAAGAAGAACTTGGTACCCGGAACTTCAAGAGATGCTCACGGAGGATCCGTGGCCTCTACCTCTAAGACCGGACCTGCTTCAGCAGGGACCGTGTCTATTCCAAGACTTACCGCGGCTGCGTTTGACGGCATGGCGGTTGAACGCCGAATTCTAAGGGAAAAAGGCATTCCGGAAGAGGTCATTCCTACACTGGTAAAAGCCAGGAAGGAGGTGACTGCACAACATTATCACCGCATTTGGAGAAAATATGTTGCGTGGTGTGAGGCCAGGAAGGCCCCCACGGAGGAATTTCAACTGGGTCGATTCCTACATTTCCTGCAAACAGGATTGTCTATGGGCCTCAAATTGGGGTCCATTAAGGTTCAAATTTCGGCCCTGTCGATTTTCTTCCAGAAAGAATTGGCTTCAGTTCCTGAAGTCCAGACTTTTGTAAAAGGAGTACTACATATACAGCCCCCGGTTGTGCCCCCAGTGGCACCGTGGGATCTTAATGTAGTCTTGGATTTTCTCAAATCCCATTGGTTTGAGCCGCTCAAATCGGTGGAGTTGAAGTATCTTACATGGAAAGTAACCATGCTACTGGCCCTGGCTTCAGCCAGGAGAGTATCAGAATTGGCGGCTTTATCATATAAGAGCCCATATCTGATTTTCCATACGGACAGGGCAGAACTGCGGACACGTCCTCATTTTCTGCCTAAGGTGGTGTCAGCGTTTCACCTGAACCAGCCTATTGTGGTGCCTGCGGCTACTAACGATTTGGAGGATTCCAAGTTGTTGGACGTGGTCCGGGCATTGAAAATATATATTTCAAGAACGGCGGGAGTCAGAAAGTCTGACTCACTGTTTATATTGTATGCACCCAACAAGATGGGTGCTCCTGCTTCTAAGCAGACGATTGCTCGTTGGATTTGTAGCACAATTCAACTTGCACATTCTGTGGCAGGCTTGCCACAACCTAAATCTGTCAAGGCCCATTCCACAAGGAAAGTGGGCTCATCCTGGGCGGCTGCCCGGGGGGTCTCGGCATTACAACTCTGCCGAGCTGCTACTTGGTCAGGGGCAAACACATTTGCAAAATTCTACAAATTTGATACCCTGGCTGAGGAGGACCTTGAGTTCTCTCATTCGGTGCTGCAGAGTCATCCGCACTCTCCCGCCCGTTTGGGAGCTTTGGTATAATCCCCATGGTCCTGACGGAGTCCCCAGCATCCACTTAGGACGTTAGAGAAAATAAGAATTTACTTACCGATAATTCTATTTCTCGTAGTCCGTAGTGGATGCTGGGCGCCCATCCCAAGTGCGGATTGTCTGCAATACTTGTACATAGTTATTGTTACAAACAAATTCGGGTTGTTATTGTTGTGAGCCGTCTGTTCAGAGGCTCCTACGTTTGTCATACTGTTAACTGGGTTCAGATCACAAGTTATACGGTGTGATTGGTGTGGCTGGTATGAGTCTTACCCGGGATTCAATATCCTTCCTTATTGTGTACGTTCGTCCGGGCACAGTATCCTAACTGAGGCTTGGAGGAGGGTCATAGGGGGAGGAGCCAGTACACACCACCTAATCCTAAAGCTTTATTTTTGTGCCCTGTCTCCTGCGGAGCCGCTATTCCCCATGGTCCTGACGGAGTCCCCAGCATCCACTACGGACTACGAGAAATAGAATTATCGGTAAGTAAATTCTTATTTTTAATAACTGTATTAAACAAAGTTTGTGTACATTGAGCCATCAGAAAACAAAGGATTCACTATCTCACTCTCACTCAAAAATGTCCGTATTTCGTAATATTTGGATATGGGATACTCAACCTGTATTTTCAGATTTATGGATCACCTCATCAGCTGTTTCATCCAAGAACGGTTTGGTGACATCCATATTTGTAGTGGAGTATATGCAGGTAAGCGCATTACTCTGTTTACTAAGTATGCTTAATACCTATTCATTTTACCATACAGTGCTGTCATATTTACTACGTGTGCCTTCCTTTCTTTTTATCTTTTATCCATTTCTTAGATCCATTCCAGCTAGGACCATAATGGAGGCGCTGCTGCACTAATCATTTCATGGTTTTACATTGGCCCTCATTCTGAGTTGTTCGCTCGCTGCTAATTTTAGCAGAATTGCTAATAGGCTAAACTCCGGCAGGGCCCATGCGCTAAGCAAATTTACACAAAACCATGCTATTTTACTCACGGGCGAACTAAGCTTTTCAATCGCTCTGCTGATCGTAGTGTGATTGACAGGAAGTGGGTGTTTCCCTGAAAACGGCCAGTTTCCGCCCAGAGTGTGCTAAAAAAACGCAGGCGTGCCAGGTATAAACGCAGGAGTGGCTGGAGAAACTGAGGAAAGGCTGGTCGGACGCTGGGCGTGTTTGTGACGTCAAACCAGGAACTAAACGGACTGAGGTGATCGCAATCTAGGAGTAGGTCTGGAGCTACTCAGAAACTGCAAGGAAATACTTATAGCAGAATTGCTAATCTTTCGTTAGCAATTGCTAATCTTTCGTTAGCAATTCTGCTATGCTAAAATACACTCCCAGAGGGAGGCGGCTTTGTGTTTGCATTTCTGCTAAAAGTAGCTAGTGAGCGAACAACTGGGAATGAGGGCCATTGTGTTAGTCTTTTAGCTCCTATATACAAAACAACCTTTATGGTTAGAATAAAGGGCGTAATTCAGACCTGATCGTTGATGTGCTAAATTTAGCACATCTACGATCAGTCACACTGACATGCGGGGGGACGCCCAGCTCACGGATAGTCCGCCCCGCATATCAGGCTCGACCCCCCCGCACAAGTACAAAAGCATCGCACAGTGGCGATGCTTTTGTACTGTAGCAGTAACTCTCTGCCAGCGCAACTCCTGCGTCCTGGCAGGAGCTACTCGTCGCTGTGAGAATCTGCTACTCAGTACGATCGCATGCTGGGGGCCACCCAATACAGGGCAAGGCCGCCCAGCATGCCAGTCCCACCCAGAGTTACGATCGCGCATCGCTGACAAGGGACGTAAGGATGCCCCTCCCTTCCTCACTCCTGTAGTCTCCCTTCCTAGCCAAGGCCCCAGCACCATCATTACACCCTCTTTATCCCTTCCTTCCAAATTAATCTTACCTCAACGCTACAGCAATCCTGATAATCTCATTCACGTGTCTCCCACAAACTCCTACCCCCTATCCTGTGCGCTCTGGAATGCCAGATCTGTTTGTAACAAACTGGCCCCCACTCATGACCTTTTCATTTCCAACTCCCTGCACCTCCTGGCCATTACAGAAACCTGGATTACTCCCTATGACACCACTTCTGCTGCGGGCCTCACATTCTCACACACACCCCGACCCGGGGGTTGCCATGGGGGTGCTGTTGGGATCCTTTAACCCTCAAGCTACACATACCAACTTATACCTCCAGAACCATCCCTTACATTCTCTACATGAGGTCCATGCATTACGCATCTACCACCCTACTAATCTTCGAGTTGCTGTCACTTACTGTCCACCTGGCATTTCCTCCAAATTCCTCGACAACTTTGCTTCATGGCTACCTCACTTCCTCTTCTGACATTCCCTCCATTATTCTAGGTGATTTCAACATCCCTATTGATAACCCCACAAAATCACCTGCCTTTTAACTCCTTAACATCACCTCTTCACTTGGTCTCTCCCAGTAGACCACCTCACCCTCCCATGTGAACGGGAGCTGACTGGATCTGGTTTTCACTCACTGCTGTGATAATTCTGATTTATCCAATTCCCCTTTTTCCCTCTCTGACCACCACCTGCTCTCCTTCAACTTATCTATCGATGCTTCCCCATCTCTCCCTCCTAAGGCTACCATCACTAAGCCTAACATTGAGGCTATTGACACCTCATCTCTATCCTCCCTGTTTGACTCACTTCTCTCTCCTCTTCTCTCTCTCACATGCCCTGAACAAGCCACATCCCTATACAATGCATCTCTTACTTCTGCCCTTGATTCTGTTGCTCCGCCAACCACTATTCACCCTCGCAGATCAACACCTCAACCCTGGCACACCAAATGCACCAGATATCTTCAAAAATGCTCACGTGCTGCTGAGCGACAGTGGAGGAAATCACGTTCTAAAGCAGACTTCTTCCATTTCAAATTCATGCTCTCATCCTTCAGTGCTGCTCTTTCCCTCGCTAAACAATTATAATTCCAAATCCTCATCTCTACCCAGTCTTCCAACCCCCGGCACCTCTTTGCCACTGTTAGCTCCCTCCTCTGCCCACCACCACCTCCTCTCCCTTCCTCATTGTCTGCTCTTGACTTTGCCACTCATTTCACATCCAAGATTGACTCCATACGTCAGGACATCACATCCCACCAGACCAGCAACCACCCATCCCTTGCCACCCCTCCCCTTCCCTCATTTCCTCTTACCAACTCTGACATCTTTCTCCCATGTATCTGGCGAGGAAGTCATGGCCCTCTTCTGTTCCCCTCCCTCCCCCACAACCTCCCCACTTGACCCTATCCCCTCCCACCTCCTCCGCTACCTCTCTCCTTCTGCCTGTTCCCATCTTGCCCACCTTCTCAATCTCTCCCTCTCATCAGGCACTGTCCCCTCTGCTTTCAAGCATGCTCTTGTCTTCCCTATTCTTAAAAAAACCTACCCGTGATCCAAACACTCTCTCCAACTATCGACCCATCTCTCTCCTCCCTTTTGCCTCTAAACTTCTTGAGTGTATTGTCTATAATCGCCTCACTGCCTTTCTTTCCTCTCACTCACTGCTTGACCCATTCCAGTCTAATTTCTGTTCACTCCACTCCACTGAAACTGCCCTCGCAAAAGTCTGCAATGACGTCCATGCAGCCAAATCTAAGAGCCACTACTCTCTGCTTATTCTTCTTGACCTCTCTGCTGCTTTTGACACTGTGGACCACCCTCTCCTTCTGCAAATCCTTCACTCTCTTGGTCTGTGTGATACTGCCCTCTCCTGGCTGTCCTCCTACCTCTCTGATCGTTCCTTCTCTGTCTCCTCTCATGCTACCTCCCCCCCACTCCCAATAACTGTTGGTGTCCCCCAAGGCTCTGTTCTTGGTCCTCTCCTTTTCTCTCTCTATACGTCCTCTTTAGGTGAACTCATTAATTCTTTTAACTTCCAATACCACCTCTATGCTGATGACACTCAAATCTACCTCTCCTCCCCTGATCTCTCCACGGCTCTCCTCACTCGTATCTCCAACTTTCTTTCTGCTATCTCTTCCTGGATGTCCCAGCGCTTTCTGAAACTCAACATGTCTAAGACTGAGCTGATCATCTTCCCACCCTCCCGCACAACCTCACCTCCCACAATCTCATTATCCATTGATGGCATGACTATCTCCTCTAGCCCCCAAGTACGCTGTCTTGGCGTAATCCTTGACTCCTTCCTCTCCTTCAAACCACACATTCAGCACCTCTCACAAACCTCATTTTCATCTCAAAAACATTTCCAGGATCAGACCTTTTCTCACCCAGGATGCCACTAAGATCATTATTCACTCCCTGTAATCTCCTCCTAACTGGCCTCCCTGACAATTACCTCTCCACTCCAATCTATCCTCAATGCTGCTGCCCGGCTCATCTTCCTCACCAAACACACTACGTCCACCTCCCCTCTCCTACAAGCCCTTCACTGGCTTCCCTTCCCTTTCAGAATCCAATTCAAACTTCTCACACTCACTTACAAAGCCCTCACCCACTCCTCTCCCATTTACATCTCTGACCTTATCTCCCTTTACTCTCCCACCCGTCCTCTTCGCTCTGCTAATGCACGCCGACTCTCCTGTCATCTGATTACATCTTCCCACTCCTATCTCCAAGATTTTTCACGTGCTGCTCCCTTTCTCTGGAATTCTTTACCTCTACTTCTCAGACTCTCCACCTTTCTACAAAACTTCAAACGGGCTCTTAAGACCCACTTCTTTACCAAACCCAGCCAAATCTCATCCTAACTCTCTGTTCCACGCTCTCTATGTACCCCATCTGTGTCACCCCTGTCTGTCTACCCCTCCCCTTAGAATGTAAGCTCTCATGAGTAGGGCCCTCTTCCCTCATGTGCTTATCCTTTTCTTACTTTAATAATCCTCAACTGCCCAAATCCCGCAGTTTTTTGGCCACCTTGGAACTTATCTCTATGTCGTTTACTGGTGTAGTTATGCTTAGTTACCCTGTACTTGTCCTATATTGTCTTCAACTGTAAGTCACTGTTTTCCTGTTTTGATTATGTGCATATGTACTCTGTAATTGGGCGCTGCGGAACCCTTGTGGCGCCATATAAATAAAGGATAATATTAAAAATAATATGCAGCATGGCTGTGTATGCAGCCACACTGCCCGCAATTTTTTCTCAGAGAGGCTGCATGTGACGTTCCGAAAATGGTATGGACACGCCTCCATTGTAGGGACCATGCCGTGGCGACACCCCACCAATGGCTGCCGCTGTCAAAGTGCGAATGCACAGAAAGTCCAAAAATAGCCCGTTTGCGATTTCTGGACTTTAGTGTGCCTTACTGAATAGTGGCCTAAGCGGGAGTTGTACTAAGCAGTGAAAACAATGGAGAAGTGAGCCAGTAGAGAAGTTGCTCATGGCAACCAATCAGCATTGATGTAACATGTATAATTTGCATGCTATAAAAGTATACAGAACAGCTGACTGGCTGCCATGGGCAACTTCTCCACTGTTATCACTGCTTAGTATAGTACACCCCCCCCCCCAGTTAGAAAATTCATTTTCACAGCAAGAATAGTTTAAATCAGCCTAACACGCTGTCCATGGTTCTGAAATAAACAGCTTTAAAGATTACAGGACAAATTTATCATTAGCATCCCAAATGCATAAGTAGGAAATTTTAGTTACAAGTGAGTAAGTTATCACCGCAATTTATCTCCCCAAAATATAATGCCTTGTGATTGTGGCCTGGAGAAGAAAGAATTATGGAGCTACTTCACTTGGCCAGTCTCCATATAATATATCCACGAGTCAGATTTGGACTGCAGAGGACTGCCTTGCCATCCTGCGATTGGCACGTTTGTCACAATTTTCCGGGTGGGAGGTTCTTATCGTGCAGCATACAGTGGTGGTAAGTGCCCCTAGTGCATGTTGCAATAAAATGGTGTGGTAAGGTGGCATAGCACTTCCGACTGCTGTGCATGCCACTGGTGCTGTGGCCACATATACTACTGTTCTCTCCTGGTGTAACCCAGGCGCATATACTACTGTTCTCTCCCGGTGTAACCCAGGTGCATATACTACTGTTCTCTTCCGGTGTAACCCAGGCGCATATACTACTGTTCTCTTCCGGTGTAACCCAGGCGCATATACTACTGTTCTCTCCTGGTGTAACCCAGGCACATCTACTACTGTTCTCTCCCGATGTAACCCAGGCACATATACTACTGTTCTCTCCCGATGTAACCCAGGCACATATACTACTGTTCTCTCCTGGTGTAACCCAGGCACATATACTATTGTTCTCTCCCAGTGTAACCCAGGCGCATATACTACTGTTCTCTCCCGGTGTAACCCAGGCGCATATACTACTCTTCTCTCCTGGTGTAACCCAGGCGCATATACTACTGTTCTCTCCCGTGTAACCCAGGCACATATACTACTGTTCTCTCCCGGTGTAACCCAGGCGCATATACTACTGCTCTCTCCTGGTGTAACCCAGGCACATATACTACTGTTCTCTCCTGGTGTAACACAGGCGCATATACTACTGTTCTCTCCCGGTGTAACCCAGGTGCATATACTACTGTTCTCTTCCGCTGTAACCCAGGCACATATACTACTGTTCTCTCCTGGTGTAACCCAGGCGCATATACTACTGTTCTCTCCCGGTGTAACCCAGGTGCATATACTACTGTTCTCTTCCGCTGTAACCCAGGCGCATATACTACTGTTCTCTCCCGATGTAACCCAGGCACATATACTACTGTTCTCTCCTGGTGTAACCCAGGCACATATACTATTGTTCTCTCCCAGTGTAACCCAGGCGCATATACTACTGTTCTCTCCTGTTGTAACCCAGGCGCATATACTACTCTTCTCTCCTGGTGTAACCCAGGCACATATACTACTGTTCTCTCCTGGTGTAACCCAGGTGCATATACTACTGTTCTCTCCCGGTGGTTCCTAGGCGCATATACCCAAGTGCATATACTACTGTTCTCTCCCCAGGCACATATACTACTGTTCTCTCCTGGTGTAACCCAGGCGCATATACTACTGTTCTCTCCCGGTGGTTCCTAGGCGCATATACCCAGGCGCATATACTTCTGTTCTCTCCCGGTGTAACCCAGGCGCATATACTACTGTTCTCTCCTGGTTTAATCCAGGCGCATATACTACTGTTCTCTCCTGGTGTAACCCAGGTGCATATACTACTGTTTTCTCCTGGTATTACCAATGTGCATATACTACTGTTCTCTGCTGGTGTAACCCAGGCACATATACTACTGTTCTCTGCTGGTGTAACCCAGGCACATATACTACTGTTCTCTGCTGGTGTAACCCAGGCACATATACTACTGTTCTCTGCTGGTGTAACCCATGCACATATACTACTGTACTAGGCACAAAATTGCCGGTTTCTACAGGACGTGCTCAGTTAATCAGCAGCCCTGTCTTCCACACTGCCAATCGGATGCTGCTGATGCTGGCCATCGAATCAGAGAAAGAGGAGTCAACTGAAGAGGGTATACTCTTGCCCTTCCTTCTGCTCCATAAGATCAAGTGCAGGGCAAGCCACTGCCACATGACTGAATACAATAAGCAGAAGGAGCTGTCCAGACTGGCCTACTAATCAGCTGCTAACATACCAATCCCCAGAATGTGTGTGAGACTACCTGCCGCAGTAGGGGGGGGGGGGGGTGTATGGGACGGAGAAGCAGCTGCAGGGACTCTTGGGATGGGTGATGTAAACCAGCTGCTGGCCACTATAATAGGTGGAGATGGGAATTTGCTGGGTTTGTGTGACTGGTACATGTATGTTCCCTGAGTCTATGGGGCTGATGATGAAGGAAAAGGTGAAGAGGAGGCTACAGAGAGGGGCTGACTGCATGGCAAAGGGGGGGGGGGGGGGGGGGGGGCTAATTGCTTTGAGGGGCAGGGGCCTGTGAGATGAATAGGGATTGATTGATTGATTGCTTTGGGGTCGAGGGAGCTGCTATTCTTACCAAATAGGGAAAAAGGGATGCTAGGTCTATGGAGAAGGGCCTGCATGTGGGTACATTTAATATAAATCTTAATCCCCGAATTACATTATTTATTGATGGCTTTTATTCACTATAGTGCTTCTTTTACAAGCTATAGGCGAGGGACTCAATACAAGCTACAGGCAAGGGACTCAATTTTGGCAAACCACCAGCTTCTGCAGGGTGCACTGTGTGTCCAACAGGATCTAGCTCTGAGCCCCACGGCCAATAGCTAAATGACATTATCTCCCTTCCAACGGCCTGCGCTGTCTTCCCCTCCAATGGCCCATCAAGCTACTCTGTATGGGAGAAGGGGTCATGTATATGGCATCCATCTTTCTCTGGTTGTGATCGACCAGCAACAGACGATTTTATTGGCATGTTTGTGTAGAGGTCTGATGTGCATTTAACTGTCATGTGGGGAGGTCTGACATGTGGGGAGGTCTGACTGATGTGTATCTAATTGGCTGTGGGGATGTCAGAACTGCAAGTAAGGAGTTTGTGGGGAGGTGTGATGCCAAGTGTTTCTTTGGGGCATCAAGCGTGGGGAATTAGACTGGTATTTTAGGGGCCTGTGGGCAAGACTGACTTGCATTACAAGGCATTGTGGGGAGGTATGATGCCACGTGGGGGGACCATATTGGTATGTCCTCTATGTTTTAGAGAATACACAAAATCTTACATTCCAATGGGACCCAGAACTAGTGATACATTTTTTTTATGTTTATCACTGGCACATACAACTGGTCTTTCTGGGCGTAAAACTGGCACATACTTTTTTTTTTGTGTGTGTGTATATATATATATATATATATATATATATAATGGCAGTGCGAACCGTCACTCCGTGCTGGAACAGTAACTTGTAGGTGCCTTCAGTGAAAATGATGAATAGTAGAAAAAGGAACTGTGGCACTCAAATCAAAAAATGAAGATGTTTTTTACTGAAGCATATATAAGGTTACAGAATGCCTATACTGGCCCAGTATAGGCATTCTGTAACCTTATATATGCTTCAGTAAAAAATCTTCATTTTTTGATTTGAGTGCCACAGTTCCTTTTTCTACTATATATATATATATATATATATATACAACTTGAAAAAATTAAAGGCGGCACTCAGAGGCTTTGAAATCAGTGAAAAACTTATATTTGTGAGGTCAACGTTTCGGGGACCACCTCCCTGAAGACGGGGAGGTGGTCCCCGAAACGTTGACCTCACGAATATAAGTTTTTCACTGATTCCAAAGCCTCTGAGTGCCGCCTTTCATTTTTTCAAGTTGCACATGTCAGGGACTAGTTCCCTGGGGAAGGCACCTGAGCAAGGTACACCCTGAGGGGGAGGACTGGAGTGCCGGAGTTTATCTACTGCATATATATATATATATATATATATATATATATATATATATATATATATATATATATCACAGTACCAGTCAAAAGCTTGGACACACCTTCTCATTCAATGGTTTTTATTTATTTTCTACATTGTAGATTAATACTGAAAACATCAAAACTATGAAAGAACACATACGGAATTATGTTGTAAACAAAAAAGTGTTAAACAAATCAAAATATGTTTTATATTTTAGATTCCTCAAAGTAACCCCCTTTTGCTTTGATGAAAGCTTTGCACACTCTTGGCATTCTCTCCCTCCTTCTTTACATTCAGGAGATACCTAATATTTGTGGCTAAAAATATACTTTGATAAATGGGCCCCAAAAACTCTCTCCATTTTATCACTCTCCATGACTTGATAAAAATAGTAACAGTGAACAGTGTGATTCACCTACATTGTTCATAAGTGAACTCTCGATTTTGGGGTGTACGGGTCCTTTAAGGAGCCATGGAAGACGTGCATCCATTAACTGCAACAGAAAGGACTGTGTATCAGTAATGTTTCAGGTGAACTGTCCATCTGGCACTTCTGTATAGTAATAAATATACACAGATACTAATATATTATAAACACTGCATGCTGCATATCTAGAGGAAGGGAAAACACCCCAAAACACTGATTAATTAGTTTATCTATCTATCTATCTATCTATCTATCTATCTATCTATCTATCTATCTATCTATCTATCTATCTATCTATCTATCTATCTATCGGCTGAGTATCTGTGTCTGCTGATGCTGCACAGCACCCACCTCCTGTTATTACCCTCTGCATCCACTCTCAGCATTTGTCAGGTGACTGAGAGGCTGCTGAGCGAGGGGAAGCGGAAGATGTTGCCCAGCAACAAGAACCAGGCAGCCAACCAAATGCGACAAAGTGACAGTAGATGGTTAGATGCAAACCATGCACCTGCATCACGCCATCTTTACTATGGCACCGGCATTACCTAGTGCTGTAAATGTACCTGCAGCAACTTACAGGACAGGAGCAGGGTGAGCCCGAAAAGGGATTTATTGCTCTAAATAGTGTTTGGCAGTATAGAGGTTAAATTCTGCAAATAGTTATGATTATGACCATGGAAAAGCTGGAGTGTAGAAACATTCATAACCCACTGCATCAGTAGCTGCTCAAGCAGGGGCGAAACATTCCATCACCGGGCCCTGCAGCTACTGTAGATGCCCGTCTATCATCCAGGGGTCCCTACTGCAACCTCTAGCAGGCACAGGCCAGTGTGCTTTCAGTTCCCAGACAGAACTACAATGCTCAGAGGGTCAGAGCAATCGATGGCTGTTATCACCCAAAATAAATGATGCCCCTAACGTTATAATACAATCGTCATCTTCAAACAGCAAAAGACAACGGTTTATGTCTTCTGCAAAAGGACTAAAATGGATACAAATCACGCAGGATTTGTAGCACGATTAAACTGTATGTCATCCAATGCACAAGCTGCACAGTATCATACAGAGCATTAACATCATTTCCAGGAATTACCAGACATCCACAGGGAGCTCGTAATGCCGAAGCAGCGACGAGGAAGTAACGCCGCCGATTTTTATGCACAACTGACTAATACAGAGATAATACTTGTGGCAGATTCACTGTGGCACATCCTTTTGTACTTAAAAACAACGGCGTTATTGGCATACACGGTAAATCGCAGTGACAAGCTTTCTGCCACGTCCCAAACAGTCACATCACATTTATCATCATTACACTGTATACTTTATATACAAGCCATGTAAAGTAATGGCTTGAAGTATAACAGGAGAGCAATATGTACCTGAAATCTGCTGTATACTGGGTTAGACGGAGTGTACAGAGGTGATATGTAGCACAGACTATACCTGACGCACATTCACATTACACTCTATTCTAACTGTCCACCTTCATACAACTTTGCTGGCTGGAACACACTTCTTTAATTCCTACTAAACACATTGGTTTAACTTTATGGCTTTCTATAATGCTTTTCAGCAACAATATATACTGTATAAACAACTGCTGTGCTCTTCATTGTATCCTAGGGCAATGAAATTGACCATCTCTCCCTGATGATAACGACATAAGTGAGAAACACAGAAAGACACAGGAGACTGCACCCAAGCTAATGGAGGAGTCGCCTGAGCACGCCCTCTTGAACGCAACCCATACAGATGTGTCCTCATACATCTAGCCTTAATTCACCATGCAGTGCGAGATGCCAGGCATGAGTAAGCCTCCAGGTCCCGTGCAACTTTGCTAACGTCGGGCGTTTTTTTCTTTCCCCCCCCCAGAAAGTGCGTCTTAGTCACAACGTAATACGACTAGGACGCACGAGGAGACTGTGCTGATTTATTTGATATATGACACTTGTATATTGTGTGTTACTGAGTCTGTATACGGAGCAGAACAGAACTTGTATTGGAAAAAAAGCTGCGGCTGCTACATTGTAGCACTTCATATGCAGATTCAGAGTCTTAGATTTACAAGTGTCCTATATCAAATTAATCAGCACAGTGTCCTCGTGCGTGAAGATTATCATGTGACCCAGGTGCACCGAGAGGGGCTGTTTGGCGTGACTGCAGCAGAGATGTATGAGGACATAACCTATTTTCTTAGAACCCTGTTTTACACGAACACTTGGCCACATTACCGCAGAGTGTTCACGAAGCCAACAGAGAAATGGCGCCCGTGTGTGAGGTGCTGAACTACGTATGTAGGAATGTGCATATAATCGTGGTCTCCTCGTACAATTTAATTATAAGTGTTTTTCTCTTAGGACTCTTTACATAAAGATAAAATTATGTCTGTATTCAATTCATGGCTGATTTATAATAAATCTAAAGCAAAACAAACAAAAAATGTTTTTTGGACCTTAACTCGAAAGATGTGTTCTTAAAGTGTTTTCCTCATTAGGATACATTCTTTATGCACCCAATCTGTGTTACAAAGGGCGTGCTGGCTCTCCTCCAATCAGCAGCCGCTTTCACTTAAGTTCACCGGCTCTGGGGGCACCCAAGGATTGTGGAAGTGAGAGTAGAGGCCCCGCCTATACATAACAGTTTGTTATAACAAATGGTGTTTGTCCCAGGGGAGGATCCCAAATACTGTAATTGTGTGTTATAGTCTTTATGTACGATTGTACCAGGAAATGTAAATTAAAGTAGTCTAGCACTTACCGTGGGCTTGAGCTCAGCTGTATTCTCCTCGTCGGATTCTAGTGCAACAGGTAAAGATTTCTGCGGCGGGGAGAGGGTTAGATCTCGCCTCAAGAGCCGGGATTCCCCTTTCTCCCCAAACCGCAGGGTATCCAGTTTTTGCACGGTGGGCTCAGCAGAACCTGCCGGCCTGAAGTTCTCTTTGCTCTGAGGTTTGGACCTCAGTCTCTGGACTCCGTACATGCGGTCCTCTTGGTGATGGCCCTCAGCTGGGTTCCGGGGCCCTGCTTTGCTGTACTGTCTTTTTTGGGTATGTATCTCTTGCATATAAGAATCCATTCTCTTTAGCGGCTTCATCTCCATCTCATAGTTGCTTAGTTTCTCCTCATCTACCTCCAGCAGCTTGTTCCCACCTGGGCTATGGTTGTGTGTCCGGTGTGAAGTCCAAGATACCGTGGTTGAGGAGTCTGACCACCTTTCTCTCGGCTTATGGTTGGACACCACGTGCCGGTGGCCAGTGCTCTTCATCATGAGGTCTTCAGGAATGGAACAAGGTCCCAAGGGATTGCCTGATGGCATCCCTACTCTACTCCCACCAACTTCACTCCAGCTGTTGGGTCTAACATAGTCCCCAGCCCTTCCCTCGAGCAGCATCTGGATGTCCCCTCCCCGATCCTCATCCACAGACAACTGTCTAGAAAAGTGGGCACTCTTGTTCCTAGACTTGGGGGCTGGCTGAGGTGGAGGTGGGGTGGAAGGTGGGCTGCACAGTGGACTCCTCATAGGACTGTCATCCGGGGTCACATCGGATGGAGTAGTCCCCTTCCGATACAGTTCAGGGCTATCATGCTGCGGTGGGGTTTCAGTTGAGATGACCTCAATATCGTCACTTGAGTTTTGATGTTTTGGCCTCTGGCATTTAAGCCCTGTGCACATAAAAATAAAGAGAAATGTTACATGGATATTAATACTGAATGGCTTTAACTACATATCAACAAACATCACCTGTGCACAAGTTAAAACCAGGAAATCCTGACAACCTGCCATACTAGAGAAATAAAGGACACTATTCAGTTACGGTGCACTCATGCGTTACTTCGTTTATTTAAAATTTAGCTTTTATTGCCATATTGTACGGATTGCAGAAAACATAACCGTGGAGAAGCATTTTAGGAGTTTTTAATTAACATTATACCAACTGGCAGAAACGTCTGTTGATCGCAATGTTTTCCAAATTGTAGCTTTCTTTTTTAAATACCTTTTCCACCCCAACCTCTAAGCTCCTGCTATATGCTTGGTCCAGCAGGGTCCTAGATCTATAGATCAGTAGGCGGGCCTCCATAATCTAAAAATCCTTAAGAAAACCACAATCCTATGGACAGCTAGACATGGCAACCAGATACTGGCTGGAAAAGCATTGCAGCCATCCACTAAGAGACACCAGAACCACCATTGCTCAGGAATCAAAAGGACGGTGGTGTCGTCACAGAATCTAACTAGTGTCAGTGGCACTGCATGCAAATGAGAACAAGGAGACTCATCACGAAATTTCTTAAACCACAAGCTCAGTTCACAATTTTGCAGATGCGCGCACCCTCTGGAATAAATCGGGACAAAAGTACAGTTTATTACAAAGTGCGTGAAAACATCAGCTTCAATAAAATTCAAATCCACCAGTTACTAGGTGTTTGCACGCACTTTGTAATAAACTGTACTTCACTATATACCCCATTACTTCTGTTTTATTTGAGGAACATTGATATGGGGAAAAGATAACTGAGTGAAGAGAAGATCGCTATAACTTGCCCTGGAGAGACTGATTCTTCATAATTTAGTACCGAGGAACTGTTTTGAAATTTTATCCCGATTTATTCCAGAGGGTGTGCGCATCTGCAAAATTGTGAACCGAGACTGTAGACTTTTGGAAGTGGGGGTGACCCCTTCAGTGGGTGTTGCAGCATCATTGAATTGGAGCGCTGGTTTGAAATTTGCTTTTTTAATTTCTTAAACCACAAGGTCTACAATCTTGAAACTTGGCAGGTAGCTTCTCCTTAGGTCCCAGGTGCTTGCTAAGAACCGGTTTTACAAATGTCACGGGGCCTAATTAAGAGTTGATCGCAGCAGCAAATTTGTTAGCAGTTGGGCAAAACCATGGGGGTCATTCCGACCTGATCGCACGCTGCCGTTTTTCGCAGCGCAGAGATCAGGTCACTATTGCGCATGCACCGCAATGCGCAGGCGCGTTGCACGGGTACAAAGTGGATCGTTGCTGGGCAATGGATTTTACGAAGAATCCATTCGCACAGCCGATGGCAAGGAGATTGACAGGAAGAAGGCGTTTATGGGTGTTAACTGACCGTTTTCTGGGACTGTTTGGAAAAATGCAGGCGTGTCCAAGCGTTTGCAGGGCGGGTGTCTGACGTCAATTCCGGGACCGGACAGGCTGAAGTGATCGCAGCGGCTGAGTAAGTTCAGACCTACTCAGAAACTGCACAAACTGTTTTTGTACTGCTCGGCTGCACAAGCGTTCGCACACTTGCACAGCTAAAATACACTCCCCTGTGGGCGGTGACTATGCATTCGCACGGCTGCTAAAAACAACTAGCGAGTGATCAACTCGGAATGACCCCCTATGTGCACTGCAGAGGGGGCAGATATAACATGCGCAGAGAGAGTTAGATTTGGGTGGGGTGTGTTCAAACTGAAATCTAATTTGCAGTGTAAAAATAATGCAGCCAGCATTTACCCTGCACAGAAACAAAATAACCCACCCAAATCTAACTCTCTCTGCAAATGTTATATCTGCCACACCTGCAGTGCACATGGTTTTGCCCAACTGCTAACAAATTTGCTGCTGCGATCAACTTTGAATTACCCCCACTGTCCATCCACGGAAATCACAAAATATGTATGTACAGTATGTGTGTATGTATGCTCCAGCATAACTCTGGAAATGCCTGCAGCAATTTACACCAAACTTGGTACACATATGCCTTACAATCTGGGAACAAACACTGTGGGGGTAACACACCCCTAGCACCCCTAGGAATGTGTGTGTGTGTGTGTGGGGGGGGGGGGGCAGCAGCAGCACAGAGTATATCAGGAGACAGCATAACTCTGGAATGCCTGGACCAATTTACACCAAACTTGCTACACATATGACTTACAATCTGGGATCAAACACTGTGCAGTTAAAACACCCCCTAGCACCCCTAGGGGTGAGGCAGCAGCGCAAAGTATTTCAGCAGACAGCATAACTCGGGAATGCCTACAGCAATTTACACCAAACTTGGTACACATGTGATTTACAATCTGGGAACAATCACTCTGGGGGTAACACACCCCTAGGGGTGGGCCAGCAGCACAGACTATATCAGGACATGCATGATATGTCAGTGACGACAGGGCTGCATGTGACAGGGGCAGAGGGTATTAGGAGATGCATGATATGTCAGGCAGGACAGGGCTGCGTGTGCCAGGGGCAGTGACATGATGTGAGGAGCGGAATGGAGGTAGCACATACCCACACACTGAGTTTTATATAGTGGAAGTAGCAGGGTCCCCCAGCAGCACAGAGTATATCAGGAGATGCAAAATGTGCTGCGCTATATAAGAAACTGTAAATAATTAGATCATTTCACAGGGGCACTGACATGATGTGAGGAGGAGAATGGAGGCAGTAAGAAGCCACAGACTGAGAGTTGTATAGTGGGAAGAGCAGGGTCCCTTGGGGGACCAAAAAGGGGTCCGGCCACTACACAAAGTGGGTCAGGGAAGCAAGATATTCCTATATACTAGATCTCCAACCAACGTAAATTAACGAACAACTATAATTCTAATTTACCATCCTCATCCCGTAGCGAAGCACGGGTATTCAGCTAGTTTTGTATAGAAAGAAAGGATGCCATTGAAAATATAACTAGAATGTATCATCTGCAGTATTCTAAGGTGTTAGAACCATGTTTCCAATCATACTGTAGCCAGTTAGTGATAATATAAATAGTTGTACGGTTTAACAAAAGCATCCGCACAAAATACCATTCAATTCCAGAGTGGAAGAAGCCATAGTGTGCTGAACTGAGATTCAGGAGGATGCAGACTGTTCATTCCCTATAAACCAGTGACTTTACTGAAGCCATTTGTGCCTCGGTCTTATCACTGGTCCCCGATGAATTCGTAGGCTGCATTCTCATGAATTTTGGATTAGTCTGCAATGGTTCTCCCCACCGTGGATATGCGACGAGTGCTCTTTAAATAGGTGAACGAGACAGGAGTATGCAGAACGCGCACATCTCATTATTCTGCTGCAAAAACCTATTTAGCTTCCATATGGCCTGTTCCCTCGTGTCCTGCTATCAACAACGCTACTTCACTACAAGGGAGAAGGGTCAGGGCTGCTTTTAGAGAATGCTCCGATAACCCCCCCCCTGGGATAACAGGGACAGCGAGCGGGGGGCCTGGCATTGGACATTGTAAGTGCAGACTCTAAGGCATCATACCAGCGTGCCAGGACATGTTGTGCAGCAGCAGCCGCAGCAGCGAATACCAGCTGCCTGCTTGGAGAGGAATGATGGGAGCAATGCAGAGACAGATATAACGTGTGCCCTGACACTCTCCCCAGTTCAGATACCTCATTTATGCTGAACAAACTGGGGACAATACAGGTGGCCTCTTAAAGGGCCAGTGCTTGTTGTATGCAAATGACAGGAAATAAATGGCTTGCTGGCTACATTCCCAGATGAATCAGGAACATGTCAGAGCTGATGATATGTGAGATAAGGAGAGTCACCTGCGGTGATGGCGTTTTGTTCATTTCTGTGTTCATTGTGTTGCAGGTGTAACAATTATATGAATTCGTCTCACTGGCCTTTGACATAGAGGGGCTGCTTTAGACACAGACTCATATGTGGGCACATTTGTATCGCAGTCCCTGCCCAGTACGTCTTTAAACCAGTGGTGTGTGGTGAGGTCAGGGGCTGGTAAGGCACTGCAGCGATAATGTCCGCCGAGTCCCGCCGATGACCCCTACCGCACCTGCGCCGATGCCAGCTGACGCCGCCACCCCTGATGCCCGCTACTTCTGCCACTAATGGCCACGCCTCCGCCAATGGCTTACAAAATCACCATCAACTACTCCGCCCCCCCCCCCCACCACCACCACCACCACCACTAATTTGCATCTCAGTCCACTATCGCCAATGCCCGCAGCCTGCCTGCTCATCAAACTTGTGATGAGCAGGTGACTAATATATTGTCAATTTCTATCAAATAAAAGAAAAATATTAGTGTTTGGGACTGGGAAGGGAGTGGGAGGTGGACATGAATGCAATTTTGTTGTCCAGGGCTTCCATTAACTTAATAGTGCCACTTGTGCGGTGCTATTAAGTTAATGAAAGTCCTGGACAACAAAATAGCCAACAGTGGGTGACAGGAAGAACGTGATGCCAGGGAGAGGGTAACAGTAGTGGGTGACAGGAAGAGGGTGATGCCAGGGAGAGGGTGACGTCAGAGAGGGTAACAGGGAGAGGGTGATGCCAGGGAGAGAGTGACACAAGGGAGAGGGTGACAGGAAGAACGTGACGCCAGGGATAGGGTGACAGGGAGAGGATGATGCCAGGGAGAGGGTGACAGCAGTGGGTGACAGGGAGAGGATGATGCCAGGGAGAGGGTAACAGCAGTAGCAGAGGGTG